>NC_086445.1:108648973-108923973 GCF_028390025.1 Pseudophryne corroboree | reverse complement strand
GGCGTCCCAATCCGCCCCTGCTCATGATGATGCTGCTACTGTTATAGGGTTGATGTATGGTTTTATTATTTGATGTACAGTATTGTATATCGCTCTCCCAATTCAGGCTGCCTAAACAGGATTCTAGTTCCTATATAAGAAATAATCTATAGATGACAACACTATTAAACATTAAAAAGCAGGAGGTACATTAGAACGCTTGCATCTCTTTTACTAAACAGACCCAAGACCTTTGGTGGCATAACCACTCCCACCATAATATTTATCTATACTTATAATAAGGTTGGAAAGGTGGTGTCTGTACAAAGAAATAGTTTTGGAGAAATGTATTCCTTGGGACTGCGTATGAGCTAAGGAGACAGTTTTTTTTAATGGAATTTTTCTTTGTCTGTCTGTTCATTCCGGCATCACACAAATCTACGGGATGAATTTGGATCATGTTTTCACTATTGTATAGCTTAGTCACCTAGAGATAAACTGCGTTATGTATTATCTCAATGTGACATCAGGAAGAGGAGCTCTAAAGGAAAAACCAGATGCTTGACACTTAAGCCAAAAATGACTATATGTACAGTATATAAATATTTTTTTGGGGACAAATATACTTCTTGGTACTATTTATTTAAGAACTATGGAGACAAAATTTTTTTTATTGGAATTTGCACAGGCTCCTCAAGTCCAAAATGACTATATGTATGTGTATATATATATATATATATATATATATATATATATATATATATGAATTACAGTTTGAAGTGTTAATATTAGGTGAGTGCTGAATTTGTATGATTTTTTTATTTAAATGGTGTGGTCACAAATACCACTGGCACCGCAGATGTATGAGTGCTGTGGGTTCTAGCGTATTGTTTATATAAATATATATAGATACAAGATATACATATATGACACACCCTGAAACAGTTAAATATGTATGCATATCGAAGTACACAGACACATATATGGGATAAGACCTGATCGCTCACTAGTGTTTTTTGCAGCGCTGCGATTAGGTCAGAACTGCGTATGCACCGCAATGCGCATGTGCGTCGCACAGGTACAAAGCGGATCGCCGCTCATGGCTTTGTGCGAAGAATCCATTCGCACGGGCGATCGCAAGGAAATTGACAGGAAGAAGCCGTTTGTGGGTGATAAATGACCGTTTTCTGGGAGTGGTTGGAAAAATGCCGGCGTGTCCATGCGTTTGCAGGGAGGGATCCTGACGTCAATTCCGGTCCTGGACAGGCTGAAGTGTTCGCAGCGGCTGAGTAAGTCTTGGGCTGTGCAGAGACTGCACAATATCTGTTTGGGATGCGGTCAACATCCCGACCGCCACAATCCCGACATATTCTCCCTCTGTGGGTGTCCACGACACCCATAGAGGGAGAATATAATAGTGTGCCGAGCGTAGCGAGCCACCGTGCCCGCAGCGTGGCGAGCGAAGCGAGCCCGCAAGGGGCTGCGTTCCGCTCGCCACCCCTGTCGAGATTGTGTGGTCGGGATTCCGGCGTCGGTATTTCGACCGCCGGGATCCCGTCCAGCGGGATTACGTACTGATCCCATCTGTTTGTACAGCTCTGCTACGCATGCGTTTGCACACTTGCAAAGCGAAAATACACTCCCCTATGGGCGGCGACTATCTGTTCGCAGCAGTGCAAAAAACCCCTAGCGAGCGATCAGGTCTGAATTAGGCCAATAGTCAGGATCCCAGCGGTCAGAATCCTGGGGGTCAGAATACCGATGCCGGGATCCCGACCGTCAGATTGCCGGCAGTACCGCCACAGTATTCCCACTCCTGGGTGTCCACGACACCCATGGAGGAGGAACAGAATCTGTGGCGAGCGCAGCAAGCCCGCCAGGGGCTTTGTTGCGCTCGGGCCCCCTGCAGGCATTCTGGCAGTCGGATCTCGGCGTCGGTATTCTGACCGCCAGGATTCCGAGCTCTTGATCCCATACCCAACCCATATAGATATATATTTAGCAGGAAAAAAACACTATACTGTGTATTAGTCACTAATCAGGCATCTTATCTTTTCTCATGAAGTTGCAGTATATATGTCAATCCAGTAGATGGCTCACCAAGACAAATGCTACATATCATAGAGAGCTGGTCATGTTACTTGCAACCTTTCAGTGTTACTGTAGGTAAAGAAGCAACAGATTTGGGATCTACAAGATAATATTTGTATCGCTAAAGTGAACTTAGACTGAACTGTGAGATCAATTGCCCCATGAATTTGATTTTATAGTTGACATAAAAAAAATAGAAAACTGTTGATTATTGGTTACTGTTGCAGGGACAAACGCTCAGGGCTGCAGGCGTAGATCTCAGGGTGGCTGCTTCTCCTATGGGCAGCTTTACGTGGTTTGCTCACGAGTTTGTAGCCCCAAGGCAACTTTCTGTGTTAATCCCTGAAGGAAAAACTGCAAATATTGTTTTCAAAGAAATTGTGTGATCAATAGAGGTTATTGGATGTAGAAACAAACCAAAAAAGCAAGCAACTTGGCAAAACCATGTTGCGCTGCAGGTGGGGCAGATGTAACGTGAAGAGAGATTTAGATTTGGGTGGGGTGTGTCCAATCTAAAATCTAAAATTTGTGGGCCACATACAAAAGCAGCCAGTGTTTACCCTGCACAGCAAAAAATATAAACATATTTCCTCCCCTTGCATTGCAAAATGGTTTATTCCAGATACAAACTTACCCGCTTTTCTGCCTTGCTTCCAAATCTTAATCAGGCCCCATGCCTACAATATAAAATATACATCACAATATTAGATGCCACTACTGTCTTTGTAAAATTAGTTCCGCTGAGCAATAACAGACATCCACGAGAGGAAAGCCATGGCCAAAAAATGCTAGTTGGTGATAAAATCTTGATCCCTGATCTCTGAGGGTAACCCAGCTAAATTACTTACACTTACTGTGTTCTCTCACTGTACATAGGCACATGGTAGAGGCCAACTATCTGATTCCTGCAATCTGATTAGTGGATAATTCCAGCTTCCAGTCATTCACAAATCACTGTCTGAACATCTTCCAGAGAATAATCTGCATCATCCACCAATCAGTGTGCTTGGAGCCAACTACTGGGTGTGATGGAAGCCAGTTCTATCCAATAATAACTGTGCAGCCGAACAAAGTTTGCCCATATTTGGCGTCTCAAAGTTATACAGAGAATGTAGCCAGCCATTTTCACCGGTTTAATGAGCTCCTCAGCATTGTCAAGACCCACCATCTAATGGCTACAGATCCCCACCCTCACTCCCAGTGTCAAATGGTTTTAGAATCATTGTTTTGAAAACAATGAACCAATGCTAATAGGACGCACAAGCAGCTCCTGCTGTTTAAAATGATATATGGCATGCCTATATTCTGTGTGTACTGGCAACTGTATCTGCATATAAAATGTTATGCTACTGTGTTTTCCAGCCAAACACTGTAACATAATTTGTTATGCTTATACAGCTGCTATTACACGCTGAACATAGCCATGCCACATATCATTTAAATCAGCATACGCTGCTTGTGCGTCCTGGAGGACTGGGGTTTATTTAGGGTGTGTGTTGCTGTAATCATGGGAGTTTTTGGTGCCAATGGGTGACTCTCACTGACACAATGGACCTCATATACTAAAAGACGCATCTGGTCGGTCTGAAAAACGTTTCCTAGTCTAAATATTCAACAGTTCGGAACCGATTTACATTTTGAGGGCAAAAGACACATGCCATATTATTGGCCAAGTTCCAGAAAAAAGTTGGACATTGTTATGTCCGAGTTGATCCGTCTGTTTCTGGACGACAAACCCGGCTCCCATTACATCCCGGCCCGAGTCTTCACACTAGGCTGTTTTAGCAGGGCGCCGCGCCCTGCTCGATTATTTAAGGGCAAATGTCCCTTTAGCGGCGCCCTTCTAAAAGAGCCTGTCGCTGCACCACCGCATGAATAGATGGTGTCCGCATGGCAACTTGTACACATGAGGAAGGGCTGGTACTAGAAGTAGTATAAAGTTGCAAACACAACTTTGGCAGAAGCGACTCATAATCAATCCAGTGTATGTTTCAGGTATGTTCAGGACCGCAGTAAGTAGTGGTAATTCTTGCTGCGTCCACCTTGTGGTCAATGCCTCACACTGGACAGCAACTAAAATCCTATTGTTTTATGTGTTCATCTTTACCCACGGTGTTACAGCGCTTAAAAGAAATACTTATGGGGCCAATACATCTGCAATCTGTTACTGGCGCCATTGGCATTTTGAATATGTTGACACTGGGGCTTAGTCAGATGTGGGCGGATGTGCTATGATACAGTGATAGCTCTGTATGGTAATGCAGCCGGAGGTGTCTATTATAAGTACACGCCTCCTGCTGCACTAGAGACCCAAGCTGCATCCAAGCATCAGATCACTGCGACACCATCAGGCGCCTTATGGCAGCCATGCTGACGCACAAGCCGGCCATCGCAGATACTTGTAAGAGGCCAAGAAATCTCTGTCCAATGACAAAGATCCTGGCCTCCTCCCTGTCCCTAATCAGCGGTGACACGCCTCCATTTTCTAATCTGGCATATGTCAGTCCCTGACAGTCTGATGTTATACTGCATGCTGTGTCAGATCCTGTACATGCACAAAGTAACTATCATTGGTACTTTGTGGCATGGGTCGCATATACAATCAGACCTGAATGAGGTCCATTACTGTATGTTTTGATCTACATTGTGGATGTCAATGTGTTATCTGTCTTCATTCTAAGCACGTTGACATTCAGAACATGTCAGGTGTCGACATTTTGATTGGAACCTGCTATACCTTTGATCAGGGGTTAAAGTGGGGGGGGGGGGGGGGGGGGGGAACGAGGTAGAACTGAGTTCCACCACCTGTAATTGTAGGTGGAACCACAGTAGTTCCACCACCAACACAGCCTTGCACAGTAATTCCAATAGAAAATTCCACCCTGACACCCACATCAATAGATGATGCAGATGGCTCTAGTGTCACTGATTAGCTGCAGCCACCTTCCCCTTCAATAGGTCCTGGCAGATCCATGGTCCTCCTCCATCTGTGGCTCATCCTTCCTGGTACTCCTGCATGCTGTGTCTATCAGACGTCGTTCGTTCCCTCCTCAGGTCCCAGCAGCTTCCTTTCCGGGCACTGCGTATGCCATGCCATGCCATCTCTGCCGCTGAAGTGAAGAGCAACGAAGAAGACCAGGCTCTTTGCATGCTGAAAACAAGGTGAGAGGGAGCTTGAGGGTCACAGGGAAGCAGGGGAAGCTGTTAGAGGAACAGATGGCATGGAGTTGCTGGAGGAACATGGTTGGTGAGCTGCTGGTTTGACAGAGGCAGAGATGTGTATAAGAGACACTACTGTATGCACTTCTGTGGGCATTATGAGTACAAGTATCACTTTTATTGGCATTATGTGTAAGGGGCACTACAACTGTGGGCATTATTTGCATATGCGGCACTAATACTGTGGACATTATGTTTATGGGGCACTACTACTGTGGGCATTGTGTATAATGGGCACAACTGTGTGATAAGCTGTACCAGTATGCAGCATAACTTGAATAAAGGGCACCACTGAGTGACGTAACTTGAATAAGGGTCATTACTGTGTTGTAATGTGAATAAAGGGCACTACATGCAGTGTAATGAGAATAAGGTTGCGCTACTGTTTGGAGTAATGTGAATTGGGGGTACTGTTGCGTGACCAATTACCTTCCTTGTGAGACCACAGTTCCTTTATAAAGTATGAGAGATAGGGCACAAATTTATAGTTTGCAGGGGGGTGCCGAAAACCCTAGCACTGGCTCTGCGTAAAGGGGAGTGTGGGCCGGGGGTAGGCAAAAAATTAGTTCCACCACCTCTCCAGGACCACTTTAAGCTCTGCCTTTGATTATAAACTGTCAACATTCTAGGGTTTTGCCCTCCTTCAGGTTCCTTTGTATTAACTGGCTGGGATCGGTATGTGATACGGCTGCATGGGATACCGAATGTCAGGATACCGACATCTACATCCCGCGTGCCAGTATGCCGGCAGGGGGGTGAGTAAGGCGAAACCTCTTGCGGGCGTGCTGTGCTCACTACAGGTTCTATTCTCACTCTGTGGGTGTCGTGGATACCAGTAGAGGGGGAATCACCTACCTCAACGGTATTCCAGCGGTGGCATAGTACCCCAGTCGGGATTCCAGCGTCGGGATTGCGACAGCCGGGATCCCTACGGCGGTATGTTAACCGGTTGCCAACTGGCTTTATATGCAACTTTCTATCTACAGTACCTATATTTTGATAGTAGCTCCCTTCTGTGACTTTTATCCATATAATCAAGAGGCGTTTACAGCTCTTTAGTGCTATCTGCATTGTACACAATGATATGTACAGAGCACTGTGTCATGTTCCTGTGAAAACATAATTCAACATGAGTTGCGAAATCCCTTTAACAACTTGGTGCTTACGGAATATATTTCATCCAGACAGCACCCAGATGAAGCCGTGTCACCTCCTACTTGATGTGAAGTGAAAAGGTTTTTGTCGCACTTGTAAAGTGAATCAGAGACAGAATAATACCACTATCAGAATCACATATATATTGTAATTAGTAATTACATATTCCGATCTACATTTTTCTGGATGAGAAACAAATCATGTGCCTATAATTACTGTAATATTTGTTTTTGTATGTAAAGTCTTTATTTCCTATCTTAATTATTTTTTATAACGAAGTAGTCAGCACATGGCTGCAATTAAAGCATCATCTAAATGAAGAAATGGTGCAGTTTGTAGCTTGATGTGCTTTGAGATATTAAAGTAAAAAAAAAAAAGACTGAATGATTTTATTTCTGTTGATTTCTGTTTTATGGATGCAATAAACGGAAAATATAACAAAGCGCGTGACTGTTCATTTTCCTGTTATTTTCCGGAGATCAGGAAAACACACATTGGTTGTACTGTATATTGGGGGTCATTCTGAGTTGATCGTAACTGTGCTAAATTTAGCACAGCTACGATCAGGCACACAGACATGCGGGGAGGATGCCCAGCACAGGGCTAGTCCACCCCTCCAGTCCGCCCCGCTAGTCCGCCCCGCATGTCAGTGCCGCCCCCCCCCCCCCCCTTCCTTTGCATTTGAGGAGTAACTCCCTGTCAGTGCAGCTCCTCCGGCTGGCCGGGAGAACCTCTTCGCTGCCCCTGGTTGCAGCGGCTGCATGTGACGTCACAAAGTCACTGCGGCCCGCCCTCCGCATGGTCCGGTCATGCCTGCATTGGCTGGACCACGCCCCAAAAACGGCAGCCAAACGCCGCCATGCAGCCCCCTTCCGCCCAGCGACCGCCTCTGCCTGATTGACAGGGATCGCTAGGGTACGACGGCCTTCGGCCATCTGGCACGCACCGGGACACTGCGGCGCCGGTGCATGCGCAGTTCTGACCCAATCGCTGCACTGCGATAACCTGCAGTGAGCGATCGGGTCGGAATGACCCCCATAGCTAGTCATTATGTTACACAGCAGGTTTACAATGTGGTAAGCAATAAATGACATGATTAATGCAGTAGTAAGATTAAGGGGATCTCTACCTAGGAGCATCAGTTTCCAATACTGCTCCTGCTCTATCCAGCAAACCAATCTGGTCATTTGCTAGATACAAGCTATGGAGATGTGCAGCGCATATTGTGGGTCATTCCGAGTTGATCGCACGCTGCCAATTTTTGCAGCGCAGCGATCAGGTAAAAAACAGCAAAACTGCGCATGCATATGCACCGCAATGCACACGCGCGTCGTACGGATACAAACAGCATCGTTGCTGTGCAATGCTTCTAGCGACTAATCCATTCGCACAGCCGATAGCAAGGAGATTGACAGGAGGAAGGCGTTAATGGGTGTCAACTGACCGTTTTCTGGGAGTGGTTGGGAAAATGCAGGCGTGTCAAAGCGCTTGCAGGGTGGGTGTCTGACGTCAATTCCGGGACCTCTGTTGCTGGAATCATCGCACAGGATAAGTATCTACAGGGCTGGTCTTGTTTTGCAGAAAATGTTTTTGTACCGCTCGGCTGCACATGCGATCGCACACTTGCATAGCTAAAATGCACTCCCCCGTGGGCGGCAACAATGCGTATGCACAGCTGCTTAAAGTAGCTAGCGAGCGATTAACTCGGCATGAGGGTGTTATGCACACCAGTGCCTGCAGGAAAGTACTGGTGTCAGAACTGTTATGCACTCCAGTGTCTGCAGGAATGTACTGGTGTTTGAACTGTTATGCAAAACAGATGGACTCACAGACAAACTGGGGGATATGACATTATGTACACAGAAGGTGATAGGGTAACAAAATACACACAAAGTGAACAGAGAAGCCCAGAGGCTAAGGAACTGGGTATCTCCCTTGTATTAGAACTGCTCAGATGGAAAAGCAAGATGTTGTGTTTTAATACGTAGAGAACCCGAAATGCTGTTGCTAAGGGCAACAGCAAAACCCTAAAGGGTTACCAACGGGTGTGGCAGTAAACTCCTTGGTCAGAGATGGAATAATAGACACAAGGAGAATCTCCACAATCCTAATTCTCACTTGCAGTGCACAGGTTTTAGCTTACTGCCACTAAACTGACCCCTGACACCTAGCACAGTGAGACAGGATTAGACAGGCAAGTCTTAGAATACAGCCGCAAACTTGCTAAGTTCACAGAGTAGTAACAGAACCCCAGCAAGCTAAACGACTGACTCCAGTCTTACTGCTAGGTCTGGATTGGCAGAGTGTAATACCAAATCCCCAGGCCTATTTGCAGTAAGCAACAAACAAATACAAAGCTACACAGTACTGGCTAACTTTCATGAACTGACTAACCAACAAAGATTCAGCAGCATCTGCTTACCCTGAAAAGAGGCCTTATAAAGCAGGTGCTGTCCACGCCCCACTCAGACCTCACAGACTGTGAGCACAAAAACCAGCACTGGATCCCCTGCCGTGCACAGAGCCTATAAGCCGCTCATAACTTTATTGTGATTACATAAACCTTTTATTTAAGCTAGCTTATCACTAAATAAAACCACACCACACACTGAAATAAAGACACGGACACAGTAGCTGGAGTTAAAGGTCAGACGATGTTTATTAATCGCTGACCAACTCTTTAAACTAATAATTGAGGCCGAATTAGAATTGAATTGAATATATATTTAACTTTAGTTTGGTGGATGGCAAACAGAAAACCGCTGCCAAACACCAGCACCCGTCACCTAGATGAAAACCACCAAACCAAGGAGGGGAGTACACATACCCCGCCTCCTTCCCGCATAACCCGCATTGTGCTGGCCTTACCCCTCTTTCTCTGGCAAACGTTCGGTTCCCGCAGGGGAACGTCTAAATGTCCAACCGCAAGAAAAGGACACACCTGCCGTCCTTCTAAAGAGGGAGCCCCACAATGACCACTTATGCCTGTGTGACAGCTGGTTGGCAGCGATTTCCCGCCAACCTGGCTTTCAATAGCCCACAGCAAGAACAAAAACGTAGACGCATTCTGGGAGGGCGGGCGGGCATAAACTGAAAGGCAAGAGGAAGTCTAGCAAAATGGCCACCCCCTATATACTAACCTAAGACCCTCCTCTTCATCTTGATGCACAAACCTCTAATCCAATAGGAAAAAACCAACCGGGAAAACTGATCTGCCTAGCAACTGCTTAGTCATTTAACAACCAATCACAAAAAGTTGATCGCTTATATGGCCTCAGGCTTATGCAGCCTTCAGCTTATCTAAGCCGCTCATAACTTTATTGTGATTACATAAACCTTTTATTTAAGCTAGCTTATCACTAAATAAAACCACACCACACACTGAAATAAAGACACGGACACAGTAGCTGGAGTTAAAGGTCAGACGATGTTTATTAATCGCTGACCAACTCTTTAAACTAATAATTGAGGCCGAATTAGAATTGAATTGAATATATATTTAACTTTAGTTTGGAGGATGGCAAACAGAAAACCGCTGCCAAACACCAGCACCCGTCACCTAGATGAAAACCACCAAACCAAGGAGGGGAGTACACATACCCCGCCTCCTTCCCGCATAACCCGCATTGTGCTGGCCTTACCCCTCTTTCTCTGGCAAACGTTCGGTTCCCGCAGGGGAACGTCTAAATGTCCAACCGCAAGAAAAGGACACACCTGCCGTCCTTCTAAAGAGGGAGCCCCACAATGACCACTTATGCCTGTGTGACAGCTGGTTGGCAGCGATTTCCCGCCACCAAGGTTTACCAAACCGCCACCGCCATCCGCAAACAGAACATCAACCAGAAACTAACTAGCTCTAACGAAAAGGACCGAAAATATCCTCCAGAAAAAACTGCACTCCTTCCGGCGAAAGGTGAACCCCATCGTCTCTATAGAACTGCCTGTTCCGCAGCACCAGCAGAGGATGCTTAATTGCCACTCCGCCTATGGCCTTGACAAAAAGAGAGTTCACCTTTTTGCGTGCTTTCTCCAGCGCCGAGAAACGCACCGCACCACGCCAATGGAAACGGGGCACCATTTCCGACCAGACAATGCATACCCCAGGCCAGTGACAACGTATCGCCACCACATCCGCCTTTATAGACAAAATCAAGTCTATGCCTTTAACTCGGCCCAGATCATTACCACCCAAATGAATGATAATACAACTGGGGCGACCCCAGCGGCGCTCCCTAGAAAAAAGGACGCGCAACAGATCACCCCACAACATGCCCCTGACACCTAACCATCTAAATTGCCTGGACCCAAAAATCTCAGTCGCCCTAGACGCCATAGGATGTTTCTCCGCCCAAAAAACATATGAATGACCAACCATCCATATGTGGTCTCCAAAATTGATGACAGCTGTAAAAGAAATTATCCTAATGTCAGATTATGCACATAATCTGTAACTTAAACACAACGTAACCAATTAAACCCAAGTGAAGGAGAAAACTCAAAAAACCTCCCGTGGACCTTGATAGAACAGCCAATTGAAATTAGGCCCCCTCGGAGGAAAAATTTTAAAAATTCGCTTCACACCCTCGATTCCTGAACGGTAAGCGTTCAAAAACCGACGAGTAAACATGTTTTTGGGTTAGCGCAACAGGCGCACTTATAACTTATCTATACGGACATAAGACTTATAGGAGGCCGACTTCCAGCGACCCAACTCCCGAATAGCCGCCGGTGATGAACCAGCGGCCGCCGCATGGGTAGCCGCCCCAATCCGAAAGGAATGAGTACCGAAGTCCGCCTCCTGTAAGCCCAACGCCGTCAAACATTTCTTGAACACTGATGAGAACTGAAACTTTGTCAGAGGGTCCAACAACTGGTTGCCCCCCGGAGGTCTTAACCGCACATACTCCTGCGTCAACCGCAGCGGGCAAACGCCCGTACTTCCCTGAGCCTCCAAGGACAACCAGCGACCCCGACCTGTTTGATCTGTCTTGGACCGCACAATCCTACAGAGCAACAGGCCCTCCTGCAGGCGCACATTCTCGTAGAGCAGACCCGATTCCCGGGACGCCTTGCTGCTCGCCACTAACTCGCTCACCCGAAAAGCCCCAAAAAAGGCCAGGGCATACGCGCTACTAAACAATGCCACCTCAAACTCCGAGGACGCAATCTGAGGTAGCACACGCAGCAATTCTGCTAGCAGCTGCAACGTTATAGGCCTACGCGAATCCGCAGGCGCCGGGTGCAACCTAGCCCAGCCTTTCAGCGCTCTGGAAAGGACAAACGACCCCGTGGGGTCCGCCGTCCCGTGGAGTCGCGAGTGAAAGGCGATGCCCGCAAGGGCAGTAGCCATGGCCGCTTTTGACCTGCCGTTCTGGTAATGCTCCCAAACAAAGGTCAACAGGGCGTCGGCCGAGGACTCACCTGCTACCCCGTACCTACTCTGAAAGGCTGACCAATCCCGCCATGCAGTATCATACGCTCGTAGCGTGGAGGGAGCCAGTGCACACCTGGCTAATGCCGTTAAACCGCTTCGACCATCTGCCAGACAGAAGGTGGGCACTGTAACCCCTCTGCCTCCGCTCCCGGAACCAACTTCCTGAATTTGTCAAACTGGAACCGGGACAATGCATCCGCAATTCCATTGTCAACTCCAGGAACGTGGCGAGCCCTAAAATTAATATTGCGCTGCAAACAAACCAACACTAAATGCCTTAGCAGTCGCAGCGCCTGCGGAGAGGAGGAACGCTGATTATTAATCGCATGCACTACCCCCAAGTTGTCGCAAAGAAACAAAATGTCCCTATTTGCGAAACGTCCGGCCCATAACTCAAGCGCCACTAAGATCGGGAACAATTCCAGCAAAAGCAGGTTCTTGGTAAACCCACGCGTTACCCAAGATGCCGGCCAGGCCGCAGCGCACCATGCGCCAGCGAAGAACGCGCCAAACCCTAGACTGCCGGAAGCATCCGTGAACAATTGCAGCTGCTTACTGGAACAACAAGGAGCGGGCCACAAAACTTCCCTGTTGAAAGACACCAGGAACGAGACCCAAATCCGCAAATCATCCTTGATCTCGCGGGAAAGGTACACGGAGTGATTCTGCCGAACCGTCCCCGCGGTGGCCCGCTCAAGTTTGCGACAGAAAATCCTACCCATGGGGATAATCCGACATGCAAAATTGAGAGAACCAAGCAAGGACTGCACATGCTTAAGCCGAACCCTGCGTTTTCCTAAACAGTCTGTAATCAAACCCAATAGTTTCCGCACCTTATCCTCGGGCAAGCGACAGCACCCCCCTACCGTGTCAATTTCGATACCTAAATAGCTAAGACAAGTGCAAGGACCCTCGCACTTATCCTGCACAACCGGTACCCCTAAAGCGCAGAATAACGACCTGGCCACCGAGAGAATGTCCCCACAGACCGAACTGTCCCCGGGCCCTACAAAAAGAAAGTCATCCAGGTAGTGAGCCACCCCCAGTTGCCCGGAGGCGGTCTGGACGCACCAGTGTAAAAATGTGCTAAAGCACTCAAAGTAGGCGCAGGAGACAGAGCAACCCATGGGGAGACACCGATCGACGTAGAATTCGCCCCCTATTTTGAAACCCAGAAACCGCAGGGAATCTGGGTGTAGCGGGAGTAGCCGAAAGGCCGACTCCATGTCCAATTTTGCCAACAGACTCCCCGGACCACAATCCCGCACTAAGCGCAGCGCGTCGTCGAACGACTGATATTGAACTCTGCACTGGGCTTCCGGGATAGCGTCGTTGACCGACAACCCCGGCGGGTGCGACAAGTGCTGTATCAAACGAAACTTGCCTATGGCCTTCTTGGGCACTACCCCTACTGGGGAAATGCACAAGGAGGGCAACGGGGAAAGGGCGTAGGGCCCAGCCATGCGCCCCAGCCCAATTTCCCCGTCAACCTTCCGCCGGACTTCCTGCGGGAATTCCCGAGCCGATCTCAAATTCTGGCGTGCAACCACATACACCGAATCCGGAATTGGCAAACGAAAACCGTGCTGAAAACCCTCCAAGAGAAACGATGCCGCCGCCTCATCGGGGTACAAGCTAAGCCAGCGCTGCAACTCGGGAACTATAATCGGGGAGAAGGCCTTACTTGCCAACTCCACCGGCCTCGGTGGAAGCGGCAGGCTTACTGCCTGTCGCCGCGGTGCATTCCTTGGCCGGGTGACTTGCTCCGCACAACCTACATGAGTGGCGAAAACGACAACTCGTTCCTTTGACGCATTTGCCGTCGTTGTAGGCAAAGCACTTGCCTTTCCCCGCCAATCGGGAAGCCGCCGCCCCGGCCGCCCCGGGCTTCTTGGCCGTGACGTCCGGGGTGAGTTTGACCTGCTGCGTGACCTCCAACCACACCTCAACATCCTTGAAACCCGCGGGCAGGATGGGGTTGCCATCCTGATTGCGACGAAACTTCTCGTCGTAATCCCGCCACGCGGAACCCTTGGATTTCAAGTACATATCGTGTACTAAAAACAAATATTTCACCAAGTTGGCATACTCCGAGGGACGCGATTCCGTGTAGCAAGCCATGAATACCAAAAAACCACGCAGCCACTGGTGAAAATTGCGAAACGCATTTTCCCCCATACCACCCGGCTTCTTGGCTGCGTCAAAACCTTGCCGCATTTCCTCCGTAAGGGTGAATATGTCTACATACTTCCCCTTACGGATTTTTTCCCGCATGCGCTTGCGAACCCCCCTTGTAACTGCCGTGTTGGCGCAATGTACCATCTCGCCGTAACGGGGTGGGTCAGAGGGGACCACCTGCGCAGGAGCGGCCACCTTATGCGCCTCCTTAGCCATTCGCCGCGCGATGAGCCTAGCTAATTTACGCGGGCGCCGCGGAGAGCCGGATGATACGCTGCTAGAAGACGAGGAACTACAAGTTGAAACGTGTAAAGGAATGTTTAGCTCGCCGGAGTTCGAAGGACCCGGAACCGCGTCGTCCGCTGCACCCGCCTCCGCTGATGGCCGTACCTCCACGTTCGCCGTCGCGCTCGTCCGCGACCTTCGCCTCGTGTCGGGCGTAGCCCCTGAATTAGACGGGACCTGTGAGGGAGAAAAAGAGGGGACAACAGGCACAGGGGGAACCAGAACATCATTAACAATTGGCCGCAATTGCGGAGGGCCCGCCCCTCCGCTCCGCGGCGGATGGCCGCCCGGCCGCTGCAGGGAGGGGGCCCCCGCCGAGGTGTACCCGATCGACTGCGTAAAGGCCGACCCGCTCACTGCACCAAAACTCGCGGGGTAAGACGGCCGCCACGCCGTATGCGGCGGGCAGACGCCTGCCCCCGCCCATCCGTATGACGCCGGAAGGAACTGAGCGGGCGCCGTGAGAGGGGGCCAACTCTGTGCCACCTGATACCCACCGCCCGGTGCCTGTCCTGACTGCAGGCCCGCAAAGGCCGGCGAGGGCACCGCGACTCGGGGGCCACCGACCGACCACGTGGACTGCACGCCGGCGCCCGCGCTGTACCCGTGCGGGGAAAATTGTGTGCCGGACACCGTCATGAAGCCCATGGAAGGCATGCTGGCGGCTAAGGGGAATGCTGGAGCCGGAGGCCACGCAAAACCCCCGGGGAGGGACTGGCTCCCCGCGAAGCCTTGCTGCGCTGCTACCGAAAGCGCCCCGCCGGGCGTCATATAAGCCGCCGAGACGGATGTCTGTGTGGACCCAAACTGAAAAGGACCAGGAAGGGCGTGGAGAGGGGTTTGAAAACCGACAAGCGGGGGCGCCGTTAACGGCGGCGGGGCGTCTGACGCCCAGGAGGAGCCCGAGCAGGCCCCCGAGGCCGGGGGGAAACCCTGCCATGTGACTGCCGCCGGTGCGGGTGCGGCGGCAGCCGCTGCCCCGTCCCCCGCCCCAGCCACACTAAGCCCAAACGTTCCAATATTATTTAAATTGCCCTGATGTGTGCTAATCCCCTCGTTGGAGGGGGGTAGTATGGGGCCCTGTATTGTCCCGGGGACAGCGGGAGCCGCTACCCGCCGCCCTGGGCTCATATCCCCTAGCTGAATATTGACCCCCCCCCTCGCCCCCCGCAGCTCTGCCGCGGCCGTCCGGCACAGCTTGTGCCCCCAGGACGCCGCCGAGAGCCGACCGCGGGGACGGAGGAGGAGGGCCGGAGGCACTTCTTGAAGGAGGGAGAGTGGTTGGTTCGCCCGCGGGAGGCGCCGGGGAGCGCGGCCCAGCCGGACCGCGCGCACCCGCGCCACGTGCAGAGCGGCCGCTGGCCGCCGGAGGAGGATTACCAAAGGCGCCCGAGGCAGGAGGGAGAGGAGAGGCCCGTCCCGCTGCGAGCGCCGGGGCGCGCGGCCCGGCCGAGCCGCGCGCATCGGCAACACGTGACGAGCGGCCGCTGGCCGCCCGTCTCCGTGCGGCAGGGGAGCGGGCTGTAACTGCCCGCCCCCGCCGCCTGTCTGCAGCAGGGGAAAGGCCTCTCTGAGGCGCAATGCTCGGGGAGCGGGAGCGGAAGGCGCTCCCCGCATCCACGAGGCGCCGGGGGGGGGGAGCTGAACGTCTGGGACGGGTCATGACAGCGGGAGGGAGACGTCGGTAAAAGGGGGGCAACACAGCTGCACCGCACAGAGAAGGGGCAATAGTATGCTATATAATGCCCAGTGAAGCAAATGCAATGTCCAAATTATGCAAGTAGTACAAGTAAAAGTATACTTATCCTTCCTGGGCATAAACTGAAAGGCAAGAGGAAGTCTAGCAAAATGGCCACCCCCTATATACTAACCTAAGACCCTCCTCTTCATCTTGATGCACAAACCTCTAATCCAATAGGAAAAAACCAACCGGGAAAACTGATCTGCCTAGCAACTGCTTAGTCATTTAACAACCAATCACAAAAAGTTGATCGCTTATATGGCCTCAGGCTTATGCAGCCTTCAGCTTATCTAACCACTGCACAGCAAAAGACCCGAACCGGAGTATCAGCTGCGCTCAGGTTACTCCACTAGCACTTGTCTCCCGGTTGCCATGACGACGTGGCAGCACAGGGCAGGAGACCCTAACAGAGGGCCATTGTTTTGTGCAGATTTGTACCTCCTAACCGTATTTTCCTGCAGTGCTGCAATGTCTGGTAACTTTACAAATTTTATGGAGCTTTCTTGGACTCAGGCCCGCTGAGACAAATTGCAGGCCTCGGTGCTGTAGGGAAGGGGAGGTATGACCAATCAGAATACAAAGCCTTATGAATAATGTTCACACAGCTACTAAAAGGTGCAAACACACTTACCGAGAAAATGAGCGACGTCGCTCATTTTCACTCTTCCTGAGCGACGTCGCTCATTTTCCCGGCAAGTGTGTATGCTGCAGCCGACTAGCGGTGCGCTGCCCCGTGGGTCGTTAACGGCCCTTGCTGTCGGCTGTGCAGGTAGCTCAATCTGGACCGTCGTCCAGGAGCTGTCTGCACGACCCGGTCGCTGCGTGATGTCACTGGCGATATGAACGTCATAGAGCACGTCGCCTAGTGTGTACCCACCTTACTTTGCACTTGTGCAGGGTTGCAGCCCAGCCGCCTAGATCCCCCCACGTCTCCAGTGAAATGGGCAGTCTGTGTGCTTTGTGACACAACTCTCAATAAATTGCAGACACATCTCCTGCTGCACACTGCGGCATTACACATGGAGGAGCAGAGCTATGAGGATGTGTTTCACATTGCCACGCCCCCTGTAAACTTCTACCTGAAAATCTGCTCCAGAATCACCTGGAGGGGACACGGAATAAGTAGATAAGGTTGCTTAAGTTGTACAGATGCCCTGAAAAGAGGCAGATATTTAAAAAAATTCAGCATTCTTGGAAGAGGGTGAGATTGGTTAGATCATATGTGTGGCTTATTTTGTCTTGATTTTTCACCATTGCTCCTTTTTATTTGTGTATACAGATATACTATATATATATATACACACACACACACACACACACACACACACACACACACACACACACACACACACACACACACACACACACTATATAAAAATACCAATAAGCTGGAACTCTCATTCTTCCATGATGAACTGCAACAGTGTCTGTAAAAGAAATGGCATATAAAGATGAAGGATGGCGCTCTGTGGTCTTGATATCAGCAAGAATAAATCATAACAGCAGCTGCAACCTAACTGAGCATGTTGGAGTGACCTTGGCCTAATGCCCAGGTCACTCCAGTTATAGGGGGCATACTTTAATTGACAGTGTCTAATGCCCTCTTAAGCACCGGGCCAAGGAGTCTGCCTCCTGCCCCACAGGCCTTCGGCCTGAATGTGCCCGCCCAATCCATGGTGGTCTAGGAAAAAGGTTAATTAGGTACTGGTGGCCAAAGGCCACCTACTAGTATGACAGGAGAGGCTGCAGTGGGAGCTTTGTTAACTGTTTCGCAAGCCACCACTAGCAGCACTCTCTGGTTCTCAGCTTCTGTCTTCTGCCTCTGGCCAGGCAATCTCTTCTTTGCAGCATCCAGCCAATGCTGAGCATCTTTAGTCTTGATTGCACCATCTTCTAGTCTCCTCCACGGCCACCAGAGCTTTTTTCTGGACCTCTTCTTCTTTGTTACTCAGCCGATGAACTGATCGTGTTGCTTGTGGCATTTAATGTTAGATGCCGCAAGGGGGCAGAGCTGTAATATGGAGAGCCATGATTGGCTCACTGTGACTGCTTCCTATTGACTGCAAGACCATGAGCCATGATTGGCTAGCAGGCAGTACTAAATTCAAAAGCCACTTTTGGGTGCCGACCCGGTACAAATTTTAAACCAACAATTCCACCACGCTGCCCATCGCTGCTGCATTACTGGCACTGGGATCCGACACACTGTCCCAGCTCTGGTTGCCGATGTGTCCATTGGTACAGCCGTATAAGTTCAGGGGTACTGCCGTATAGATCCAGTCCAGTGGTGCAGCCATATAAGTAGAGGGGTACTGCCGTATAAATCCAGTCCAGTGGTCCAGCCATGTAAGTTCAGTGGTACTGCCAGGGCCGTAACTACGTGTGTGCCAAGTGGGCTTGGCACACAGCGCAGTTGCCCTGAGGGCGCACGGCCAGCGGCATGTAATGAGTCAAATTGACTCATTACATGCCGCCTCTGCTGTGTGCGCCGTGCGCCGCGCTGTGGAGGGAGAAGAGGACCAGCGCCGGGCAGCAGAGAAGGAGGAGGAGGGAGGGGGAGCAGGGAGCCGCAGCAGCGCTATGTCATTGGTAGTAAGCGCCGCTGCAGCATCCCCCTCTCCTTCTGTATTGGCTGCCCGGCGCTGCTGTGGATGCTGGGATGCGGTTCCTCCATCCCAGTATCCACAGCAGCATCGGGCAGCCAATACAGAAGGAGAGGGGGATGCTGCAGCGGCGCTTACTACCAATGACATAGCGCTGCTGCGGCTCCCTGCTCCCCTTCCCTCCTCCTCCTTCTCACCTCACTGCCTGCACCGAGGGAGCTGCACGAGGAGCCTGACTGCCAGCAGGGAGATGGTAAGTATATCTCTCTTTCTCTCTCTCTCTCTCTCTCTCTCAGGGGGTCACCGTCTGCCGCAATGTGTAAAAAGGGGGATGGCTGCCGCAATGTGTAAAAAGGGGGATGGCTGCCGCAATGTGTAAAAAGGGGGACTGGCTGTAAAAAGGGGTACTGGCTGCCGCAATGTGTAAAAAGGGGGCCTGGCTGCCGCAATGTGTAAAAAGGGGTCCTGGCTGCCGCAATGTGTAAAAAGGGGGACTGGCTGCCGCAATGTGTAAAAAGGGGGCCTGGCTGCCGCAATGTGTAAAAAGGGGGCCTGGCTGCCGCAATGTGTAAAAAGGGGGACTGGCTGCCGCAATGTGTAAAAAGGGGGCCTGGCTGCCGCAATGTGTAAAAAGGGGGACTGGCTGCCGCAATGTGTAAAAAGGGGGACTGGCTGCCGCAATGTGTAAAGAGGGGGCCTGGCTGCCGCAATGTGTAAAAAGGGGGACTGGCTGCCGCAAAGTGTAAAAAGGGGGACTGGCTGCTGCAATGTGTAAAGAGGGGGCCTGGCTGCCGCAATGTGTAAAAAAGGGGACTGGCTGCCGCAATGTGTAAAAAGGGGGCCTGGCTGCCGCAATGTGTAAAAAGGGGGACTGGCTGCCGCAATGTGTAAAAAGGGGGACTGTCTGCTGTAATGTGAAAAAAGGGGGACGCTGTCTGCTGTAATGTATAAAAGGGGCTCTACCTGGTGTAGTGGCGCTACTGTGCAGCGTAATTTGAATAATGTAGACTACTGTGCACCGTAGTATGAATTGCTATTATTTTGTGGCCATGCCCCTTCCCCGTGAAGCCACGCCCCCAGTGGTGCAGCCATATAAGTTCAGGGGTATTGTCGTATAAGTCCAGTGGTACTGCCTTATATGTCCAGTGGTACTGCCGTATAAGTCAAGGGGTACTGCTTTATAAGTCCAGTGGTACTGCCATATAAGTCCAGTCCAGTGGTGCAGTCCAGGGGTACTACCGTATAAGTCTAGTGGTACTGCCGTATAAGTCCAGTCCAGTGGTGTAGCCATATAATTTCCGGGGGTACTACTGTATAAGTTCAGCAGTACTGCCATATAAGTCCATTGGTACTGTCGTATAAGTCCAGTCCAGTGGTTCAGCCATATAAATTCAGGGGTACTGCCGTATAAGTCCAGTCCAGTGGTTCAGCCATATAAATTCAGGGGTACTGCCGTATAAGTCCAGGGGTACTGCCATATAAGTCCAGTCCAGTGGTGCAGCTGTATAAGTCTAGTGGCATGCCGTATAAATCAAGGGGTACTGCCGTATAAATCCAGTCCAGTGGTGCAGTCGTATAAGTTCAGGGGTACTGCCGTATAAGTTCAGGGGACTGCCGTATAAGTCCAGTCATGTGGTGCAGCCATATAAGTTCAGGGGTACTGCCATATAAGTCCAGGGGTACTGCCGTATAAGTCCAGTCCAGTGGTGTAGCCGTATAAGTTCAGGGGTACTGCTGTATAAGTTCAGGGGTACTGCCGTATAAGTTCAGTAGTACTGCCGTATAAGTCCAGTCCAGTGATGCAGCCATATAAGTGCAGTGGTACTGCCGTATAAGTTCAGGGATACTGTCGTATAAGTCCAGTGGTACTGCCATATAAGTCAATGGGTACTGCTGTATAAGTCCAGTCCAGTGGTGTAGCCATATAAGTTCAGGGGTACTGCCATATAAGTTCAGGGGCATTGCCATATAAGTCCAGTGGTACTGCCGTATAAATTCAGTCCAGTGGTGCAGCCATATAAGTCCAGGGGTACTTCCGTATAAGTCCAGGGGTACTGCTGTAGAAGTCCAGGTGTACTGCCGTATAAGTCCAGTCCAGTGGTGCAGCCGTGTAAGTCCAGGGGTACTGCTGTAAAAGTCCAGGGGTACTGCCGTATACGTCCATTGATACTGCCCTATAAGTCCAGTCAAGTGGTGCAGCTGTGAAAATGTTCAGGGGTACTGTCGTATAAGTCCAGTGGTACTGCCATATAAGTCTAGTGGTACTGCCATATAAGTCCAGTCATGTGGTGCAGCCGTATAAGTTCAGGGGTACTGCCGTATATGTCCAGTCCAGTGGTGCAGCTGTATAAGTCCAGGGATACTGCCGTATAAGTCCATTGATACTGCTGTATAAGTCCAGTCCAGTGGTGCAGCCGAATAAGTTCAGGGGTACTGTTGTATAAGTCCAGTGGTACTGTCATATAAGTCTAGTGGTACTGCCGTATAAGTCCAGTTCTGTGGTGCAGCCATATAAGTTCAGGGGTACTGCCATATAAGTCCAGGGGTACTGCCATATAAGTCCAGTCCAGTGGTGCAGCCACATAAGTCCAGGGGTACTGCCATATAAGTCCAGGGGTACTGCCGTATAAATCCAGTCCAGTGGTGCAGCCGTATAAGTTCAGGGGTACTGCCACATAAGTTCAGGGGTACTGCCGTATATGTCCAGTCAAGTGGTGCAGCTGTATAAGTCCAGGGGTACTGCCGTATAAGTCCATTGATACTACTCTATAAGTCCAGTGGTACAGCCATATAAGTTCAGGGGTACTGTCGTATAAGTCTAGTGGTACTGCCGTATAAGTCCAGTTCTGTGGTGCAGCCGTATAAGTTCAGGGGTACTGGCGTATAAGTTCAGGGGTACTTCCGTATAAGTCCAGGAGTATTGCTGTATAAGTCCAGTCCAGGGGTGCAGCTGTATACATTCACGGGGTACTGCCGTATAAGTTATGGGGTACTGCCGTATAAGACCAGCGGTACTGCCGTATAAATCCAGTCCAGTGGTGCAGCCATATAAGCCAGGGCTACTGCCACATAAATCCAGTCCAGTGGTGCAGCCATATAAGTTCAGGGGTACTGCCATATAAGTGCAGGGGTACTGTCGTATAAGTCCAGTGGTACTGCCGTATAAGTCTAGTGGTGCTGCCGAATAAGTCAAGGGGTACTGCTGTATAAATCCAGTCCAGTGGTGTAGCCATATAAGTTCAGGGGTACTGCCATATAAGTTCAGGGGTACTGCCATATAAGTCCAGTGGTACTGCTGTATAAATCCAGTCCAGTGGTGCAGCCGTGTAAGTCCAGGGGTACTGCTGTATAAGTCGGGGGTACTGCCGTAGAAGTCCAGGAGTACTGCTGTATAAATCCATTGATACTTCCGTATAAGTCCAGTCCAGTGGTGCAGCCATGAAAATGTTCAGGGGTACTGTCGTATAAGTCCAGTGGTACTGCCATATAAGTCTCGTGGTACTGCCGTATAAGTCCAGTCCTGTGGTGCAGCCGTATAAGTTCAAGGGTACTGCCGTATATGTCTAGTCCAGTGGTGCAGCTGTATAAGTCCAGGGGTACTTCCGTATAAGTCCAGGGGTACTGCCGTATAAGTCCAGGGGTACTGCCGTATAAGTCTATTCCAATGGTGCAGCCGTGTAAATCCAGGGGTACTGCCGTATAAGTCCAGGGGTACTGTCGTAGAAGTACAGGGGTACTGCCGTATAAGTCCATTGATACTGCTGTATAAGTCCAGTCCAGGGGTGCAGCCGTATAAGTTCAGGGGTACTGTCGTAAAACTCCAGTGGTACTGCCATATAAGTCTAGTGGTACTGCCGTATAAGTCCAGTCCTGTGATGCAGCCATATAAGTTCAGGGGTACTGCCGTATAAGTCCAGGGGTACTGCCATATAAGTCCAGTCCAGTGGTGCAGCCGTATAAGTCCAGGGGTACTGCCGTATAAGTCCAGGGGTACTGCCGTATAAATCCAGTCCAGTGGTGCAGCCATATAAGTTCAGGGGTACTGCCGTATAAGTCCAGTCCTGTGGTGCAGCCGTATAAGTTCAGGGGTACTGCCGTATAAGTCTAGGGGTACTGCCATATAAGTCCAGTCCAGTGGTGCAACCATATAAGTTCAGGGATACTGCCATATAAGACCAGCATTACTGCCGTATAAATCCAGTCCAGTTGTGCAGCCGTATAAGCCAGGGCTACTGCCATATAAGTCCAGTCCAGTGGTGCAGCCGTATAAGTTCAGGCATACTGCCGTATAAGTCCACCCATATTGTGCGTGCATTACATCTGGGCAAATTCCAGCACGACTCATGTTTTGCACATACAATTAATTTGGTGGTGCAGAATTTTTTGAAAAAATGACAGGGGCATGCAGGAGATGCTGTCGGTGGCCTGAAAAATTGCAGGCCACTTTCGACTTTCAGCCACTGCAGTGCCACTCCTAGATGGGTTAGGTGTTTGTGTCGCACACTTGTGTCGCTTAGCAAATTCATCCAGCTACCTCATTGCACCTCTTTTTCTTCTTTGCATGATGAGCTTTTTGGGGCCTAGTTTTTAAAAGTGTCATTCTGTTTGACACTGCAGTGCCACTTCTAGATGGGCCAGGTGTTTGTGCCACACACTTGTGCCGCTTAGCTTAGTCACCCAGGGACCTCATTGCACCTCTTTTTCTTCTTTGCATGACGTGCTGTTTGGGGCCTAGTTTTTATAAGTGCCATCCTGTCTGACACTAAAGTGCCACTCCTAGATGGGCCAGGTGTTTGTAACGCACACTTGTGTCACTTAGCTTAGTCACCCAGCTACCTCATTGCACCTCTTTTTCTTCTTTCCATGATGAGCTGTTTGGGGCCTAATTTTTAAAAGTGCCATCCTGTCTGACACTGCAGTGCCACTCCTAGATTGGCCAGGTGTTTGTACCGCACACTTGTGTTGCTTAGCAAATTCATCCAGCTACCCTATTGCACCTCTTTTTCTTCTTTGTATGATGAACTTTTTGGGGCCTAGTTTTTAAAAGTGCCATTCTGTCTGACACTGCAGTGCCACTTCTAGATGGGCCAGGTGTTTGTGCCACACACTTGTGTCACTTAGCTTAGTCACCCAGAGACCTCATTGAACCTCTTTTTCTTCTTTGTATGATCTGATGTTTGGTGCCTAGTTTTTAAAAGTGCCATCCTGTCTGACACTGCAGTGCCACTCCTAGATTGGCCAGGTGTTTGTACCGCACACTTGTGTCACTTAGCAAATTCACCTAGATACCTCATTGCACTTCTTTTTCTTCTTTGCATGATGTGCTGTTTGGGGCCTAGTTTTTAAAAGTACCATCCTGTCTGACACAGCAGTGTCACTCCTAGATGGGCCAGGTGTTTGTGCCGCACACTTGTGTCGCTTAGCAAAGTCATCCAGCTATCTCATTGCACCTCTTTTTCTTCTTTGCATTATCAGCTGTTTGGGGCCTAGTTTTTAAAAGTGCCATCCTGTCTGACACTGCAGTGCCACTCCTAGATGGGCCAGGTGTTTGTGTCACACACTTGTGTTGCTTAGCTTAGTCACACAGCTACCTCATTCCACCTCTTTTTCTTCTTTGCATGA
The DNA here is from genome assembly GCF_028390025.1 of Pseudophryne corroboree. Classification (NCBI taxonomy): domain Eukaryota; kingdom Metazoa; phylum Chordata; class Amphibia; order Anura; family Myobatrachidae; genus Pseudophryne; species Pseudophryne corroboree. Next base: position 108,899,666 of record NC_086445.1, on the reverse strand, counting down.
TTTGCTGTTTGTGGCCTAGTTTTTAAAAGTGTCATCCTGTCTGACACTACAGTGCCACTCCTAGATGGGCCAGGTGTTTGTACCGCACACTTGTGACGCTTAGCAAAGTCATCCAGCTACCTCATTGCACCTCTTTTTCTTCTTTGCATGATGTGCTTTTTGGGGCATAGTTTTTAAAAGTGCCATCCTGTCTGACACTGCAGTGCCACTCCTAGATGGGCCAGGTGTTTGTGCCGCACACTTGTGTCGCTTAGCTTAGTCATACAGCTACCTTCTTGCACCTCTTTTTCTTCTTTCCATGATGAACTTTTTGGGGCCTAGTTTTTAATAGTGCCATTGTGTCTGACATTGCAGTGCCACTTCTAGATGGGCCAGGTGTTTGTGCCGCACACTTGTGTCACTTAGCTTAGTCACCCAGGGACCTCATTGAACCTCTTTTTCTTCTCTGTGTGATGTGCTGTTTGGGGCCTAGTTTTTAAAAGTGCCATCCTGTCTGACACTGCAGAGCCACTCCTTGATGGGCCAGGTGTTTGTGACGCACACTTGTGTCGCTTAGCAAAGTCATCCAGCTACCTCATTGCACCTCTTTTTCTTCTTTGCATGATGAGCTGTTTGGAGCCTAGTTTATAAAAGTGCCATCTTGTCTGACACTGCAGTGCCACTCCTAGATTGGCCAGGTGTTTGTACCTCACACCTGTGTCACTTAGCTTAGTCACACAGCTACCTCATTGCACCTCTTTTTCTTCTTTCCATGATTAGCTGTTTGGGGCCTAGTTTTTAAAAATGCCATCTTGTCTGACACTGCAGTGCCACTCCTAGATGGGCCAGGTGTTTGTGCCGCACACTTGTGTCACTTAGCAAAGTCATCCAGCTACCTCGGAGCAACCTTTTGGCCTAAAAACAATATTGTGAGGTGTGAGGCGTTCAGAATAGACTAGAAATGAGTGGAAATGAATGTTATTGACGTTAATAATGCCGTAGGATCAAAATTACCCCCAAATTCTGTGATTTTAACTGTTTTTGTGCTTTTTTCAAAAATCATCCAGATCCAAAACCAAAACCTGAAAGGTTGGTTTTGGCAACACCAATCCAGATCCAAAACACGAGCGAGAATCCAGATCCAAAACCCAAACTCAAAACACGAAAAGTGCCCGCTGCACATCTCTAGCCCTAATTCACATTTTATTTTTAATTATATATTATTATTTTTTTTTCATTTTCTTATAGAATTTTGTGTCTTTTTTAAATATTTTTTTTCATTATTTAAAAAGCAATGTATGAAATCTATAAATATGTCTAGTCATATGCATATCGTACTACTGTCAATCGACAGTATCTCAAGGCCCCAACTCTTATGTGACCCAGGTTTTTTTTTAAGACATTTTCAATCATTCATCTACAACAGCGGTGGCCAAAATGTAGATCGCCATCTACCGGTAGCTCGAACGGCATCTGTCGGTAGATCGTGACCAACTTAACTAAACAGCTCCCAGTGGTGCAGCACACCGGTGACGTCTTGATGTCACTCGCGTGCTGTGAGGAGCCCACCGCCGTTGCTTCTCTTCCTTCGACTGCCTGGCCTGCCTGTCGTGGCATGCTGTCATGGGGAGCTGCTGTTCTGCCTGGCTGCCTGCTCGTTAGGTAGTATTTGTTATCGAAGTGTTAGATGGAGAAGGGGGAGGGAGAAGGAGCTGGGTCTGAAACAATTTAAAATTTTTTGTTTGTTTGTGGGGTAAATTTTTTTTTTACTTGTATGGAGCAATGTGTTTTTACTCCTGTGTGGGGGCCAATGTGTTTTTACTCCTGTGTGGGGGCCAATGTGTTTTTACTCCTGTGTAGGGGCCAATGTGTTTTTACTCCTGTGTGAGGGCCAGTGTGTTAGGTTTTTACCAGTGGGGGCCAATTTGTGATTTCAGATGAGACAGTCCCTACACCCTGTGCAGCGAGGAGGCCACACCCCTTTTTGTTATGGTGCGCACCTTTTTTGTGTGCGTGCCTGTGTCGCGCGCTATTGTCCCACCTAGGTAGATCACGAAAGCTATTCAGCTTTCAAAGTAGATCGCCAACTCAGGCCACCCCTGATCTACAAGGAAGAGATTAGGGGCCATATTAAAAGTCTTGTGTAGAAAGTAACATCACATGTATCACTTCTCTGTGTGTCTGAAGGGCAGACATTACTGCAGCAGTGAGCCCAGTAACACACACTGACACCGTATTCCATCCTTCAGTGCTGCTGCAATGACTGACTTAATTGGGACATGGAGAAGTTAATTTAATGATGTACTGAAAGCGAGTGATAAACTTGGCAAGGCAAACATTATGCCGCACAGGTACTGTACAACTGCTGCTTTAGGTAATGATGAATGAATAGAAACACACATTCACCCTGCAGTTATCAGACATCAGTGCATAGAAAAAGTAAGGCACACAATGTAATAGACTAAAATCAACTGATTTAAGCAGAGCCGTCACTACATGTGTGCCAAGTGTGCCTGGCACACAGTGCAGTCGTCCTGAGGGCGCACGGGCAGCAACTATGTCAGCGGCTTGTAATGAGTCAAATTGGCTCATTACAAGCCGCCTGTGCTGTGTGCGCCGCCAGAGGAGAAGAGCAGAGGAGCAGCGTCAGGGGAGGACCCGGAGGAGGAGGAGGGAGGGGGACTGGAGCCTCAGCAGCGCTATGTAATTGGTAGCGGCGCCGCTGCAGCAGTCCCTCTCCTTCCGCATTGGCTTCCCGGCGATGCTATGAATGCTGGGATGTGCTTCCCTCATCCCAGCATTCACAGCGGCGGCGAGCAGCCAATGTGGAAGCAGAGCTGCAGCGCCGCCGCCAGCAATTACATAGCGCTGCTGCGGCTCCAGTCCCCCTCCCTCCTCCTCCTTCACCCCTGCCTGGGATCTGCCAGCACAGAGGAGCCTGACTGCCTGAGCCAGCGGGGAAAGATGGTAAGTATCTATCTGTCTGTCTGTCTGTCTCTCTGTCTATCTCTCTATCTAACTCTCTCTATCTATATCTATCTATCTATCTATCTATCTATCTATCTATCTATCCTGTCTGCCGTAATTTGTAAAAAGGGGGATGCTGTCTGCCGTAATGTGTAAAAAGGAGGACGCTGTCTGCCATAATGTGTAAAAAGGTGGATGATTTGTGCCGTAATGTGTAAAAAGGGGGACGCTGTCTGCCGTAATGTGTAAAAAGGGGGGCGCTGTCTGCCGTAATGTGTAAAAAGGGGACGCTGTCTGCCGTAATGTGTAGAAAGTGGGACGCTGTCTGCTGTAATGTGGAAAAAGGGGGACGCTGTCTGCCATAATGTGTAAAAAGGGAGACTGGCTGGCGTAATGTGTAAAAAGGGGGACTGTCTACCGTAATGTGTAAAAGGGGCTCTACCTGGTGTAGTGGCACTACTGTGTGGCGTAATTTGAATAATGGAGACTACTGGGCACCGTCGTATGAATTGGTATTATTTTGTGGCCACACCCCTTCCCTGTGAAGCCACGCCCCTAAATGTTTTGCACGCGCCCACGGCGTGCACTGCCCATATTTTACATAGGGTGGTGGGGAGGTGCCAATGCCATTTCTTGCACACAGCACTAAAATGCCTAGTTACGGCACTGGATTTAAGCAATGTGTTTCATAATCAGTGCATATTATTTAATTGTTTGTTAATTAGGTCTCATACCCAATAGTGTTTGTTGAATGTATTTGCATTATTAGCACTAATGCAATCCACAAAAAATCATCTCAACTTAGAAGCCATTGGTTCCAGTGACTCATGCCGTTACTCGCATCATTTAATGCTTGCTACGTTAAACTTAAAAGCATTTAAATCAAGTTAAATGCATGGAGGTCAAAAAGTGAGTAATAACACAAGTTTATAACAACATGTGAAATGTGTTTGCATTTCGCATTCAGTTTTTTTGTGTTTTTTTTTTTCAATGTAGCTTGAGTTTTTAAATGCAAATTCAAAATGCCGGCCAGAAAGCTTTAGTTTTGAGTGTGCCTTTGAGTTATTGCAGACAGCATAGGAGGTCTTCCGAAGGGCAGAACTACCAGTGATGCAGCAGATACACTGCACTGAGACCCCTGTGGCCAAATGGGCCCACTGCTGTCCTGAAGAGCAATTGTTTTTTCCCTGGCCAACTGCCTTACCATTTTCAGCAATGTCGGACTATTAGCCCAGCGCTGGGAGGAAAGTGGGCCCCATTGCCCAAGGAACCTGACCCTAACCTTAGAGAGACGGTGTCAGAAAGCCACGAGAGACTTCATATTCAGACCACAGCACTTACATGTTCAGGCCGTCAGCGCCAATTCCCGGGGGTCTGCGGTCTGCTGTTCTCCTTCTCTGCTTTGTCCCGAGTGTCTCTCGCTGTGGTGTGGTGTGGTTTGCCCCTCTAACCACCACAAGGTCAGTTGGGGTTGACCCTTGTGTTTTCTTCAATTTAGCGGTTCCCATCATAGGATTAAATGGAGAAGAGTGTGTCCATTCATTCCTATGGGCTGAGATGATAGGCTGAGTCCTGGGAGTGCAAAACCAGGAAGCTGTTGCTATGGCAGCTGCTACTGATTGGCTGGCGGGTCCCTCTAGTGACATTAGTCATGTGAATGACCCACATTTGTGTAGTAGAAGTGTATGTGAAAACATACACTCCTACTAGACCGTTATTGTCTGGGGTAGTTTCGGTTTGTTATTTTTAAACCCTGTGGATGCCTACATGGACAGAAGAGGACCGATCTACACCGGATTAGGTGAGTATAATTTTTTTTTTTTATTACAGGTACCCTGTGGATTCTACTGGACAGGGGGATCCGTGGGACACTAGGTAAGTATATTTATGTTTGTGTATGTATGTGAGTGTGATCGTGAGTGTGTTTTATTTAGAGATGAGCGGGTTCGGTTCTCAGAGAACCGAACCCTACCGAACTTTGCCTTCCGAGTCCGGATCTGAGCCTGGCTCGGGTTTTCCCGTCTGACTCGGAAACCCAAACGCGACAAAACATCATCATTCTCGCGGGATTTGGATTCCATATAAGGAGCCGCACGTAGTGGACATTTTCACTCCAGTCTCGGAGAGTGTATAAAGAGGACGTGTCCTCAGTGTGTTCAGTGTCTGTGTGGGGGCGGGAAAGTGGGGTGGCAAGTGTTGTACTGCTCAGTCCAGTTCAGTGTAGTCACTCAGTGTATTCTGCTGCATCAGTCCAGGCAGTCACAGTGTTGGTGTTCTCTGCTGCCATATATCCAGTGTAACTGTATAAGTGGTGCTGTGTTGTGCAGACCAGTCCAGTGTAGTAGTTAGTGTATTGTGCTCCATCATTCCAGCCATTCACAGTGTTGGTGTTCTCGGGTGGTCTTCAGTTTGCCGACTGTCGGGATCCCGGCGCACAGTATACCGGCGCCGAAATCCCGACAGCCGGCATACCGACACTTTTTCTCCTTCTTGGGGGTCCACGAGGGAGAATAGATAGCGTGGCACGCATAGCGCGCCACCGTGCCCACAGCGTAACGAGCGCAGCGAGCCCGCAAGGGGCTCATTTGCGCTTGCCCAGCTGTCGGTATGACGGCGGTCGGGATTCTGGTGCCGGTATGCTGGCCGCCGGGAGCCCGGCCGCCGGCTTAACCTACTACACCCGATGTTCTCTGCTGCCATATATCCAGTGTAGCTGTATAAAGTGGTGCTGTGTTGTTCAGACCAGTGGTAGTGTCCTGTGTCATCAGTACTTCCAGTGACGATATACGCTGCTGCTATATGTCCACTGCTGCAGTATAATAATTATAACAACAACGTGTTGTGCTGCATCAGACCAGTGGTAGTGTCCTGTGTCATCACTAATTCCAGTGACGAGGGGGGTCATTCCGAGTTGTTCGCTCATTGACGATTTTAGCTATGCTGCGATTTATTGCAAACTGCGCATGCGCAAGGTTATTTAACTAAAAACTTAGCAGATTTGCTGTGGATTATGCGGCGCTTTTCAATCGCACTGCTGTTCGGTAAATGATTGACAGGAAAGGGGCGTTTCTGGGTGGTAAGTCAGCGTTTTCCCGGCGTTTGCAAAAAAAACGCAGGTGTGTCATGGAAAAACGCGGGAGTGTCTGGAGAAACGGGGGAGTGGCTTGCCAAATGCAGGGCGTGTTTGTGACGTCAAACCAGGAACTAAACGGACTGAGCTGATCGCAATCTGTGAGTAGGTCCGGAGCTACTCAGAAACTGCAAAGAATTATTTAGTAGCAGTTCTGCTAATCTTTCGTTCGCTATTCTGCTAAGCTAAGATACACTCCCAGAGGGCGGCGGCCTAGCGTGTGCAATGCTGCTAAAAGCAGCTAGCGAGCGAACAACTCGGAATGAGGGCTGCTGCTATATGTCCACTGCTGCAGTATAATAATTATAACAACAACGTGTTGTGCTACATCAGACCAGTGGTAGTGTCATGTGTCAACAGTAATTCCAGTGACGATATACGCTGCTGCTATATGTCCACTGCTGCAGTATAATAATTATAACAACAACAACAACGTGTTGTGCTGCATTAGACCAGTGGTAGTGTCCTGTGTCATCAGTAACTCCAGTGACGATATTCGCTGCTGCTATATGTCCACTGCTGCAGTATAGTAATTATAACAACAACGTGTTGTGCTACATCAGACCAGTGGTAGTGTCATGTGTCATCAGTAACTCCAGTGACGATATATGCTGTTGCTATATGTCCACTGCTGCAGTATAATAATTATAACAACAACAACAACGTGTTGTGCTGCATCAGACCAGTGGTAGTGTCCTGTGTCATCAGTAACTCCAGTGACGATATTCGCTGCTGCTATATGTCCACTGCTGCAGTATAATAATTATAACAACAACAACAATGTGTCATCAGTAATTCCAGTCATTCCTGTGATGCATATTGTCTCAAATAACTGCCAAAAAATAATGGAGAACAAACATTTTGAGGAGAAAATAGGGAAAGATCAAGAAGAACCACTTCCTCCTAGTTCTGAAGCTGCTGCCACTAGCCATGACATAGACCATGAAATGCCATCAACGTTGTCTGCCAAGGCCGATGCCCAATGTGATAGTAGAAGGCGTGTAAAATCCAAAAAGCCAAAGTTCAGTAAAAAGAACCAAAAAAAGAAATTTAAATCGTCTGAGGAGAAACGTAAACTTGCCAATATGCCATTTACGACACGGAGTGGCAAGGAACGGCTGAGTACGTGGCCTATTTTCATGGCTAGTGGTTCAGCTTCACATGACGATGGAAGCCCTCATCCTTCCACTCCAAAAATTAAAAGAATTAAGCTGGAAAGAGCGCAGAAACGAACTGTGCACTTTGAGATGGTATCACAAATCCCCAAGGAGAGTCCAAGTGTGTCGGCGGTTGCGATGCCTGACCTTCCCAACACTGGACGGGAAGAGGTTTCTTCTTCCACCATTTGCACGCCCCCTGCAAGTGCTGGAAGGAGCACCCACTGTCCAGTTCCTGATATTCAAATTGAAGATGTCACTGTTGAAGTACACCATGATGAGGATATGGGTGTTGCTGGCGCTGAGGAGGAAGTTGACGATGAGGATTCTGATGGTGATGTGGTTTGTTTAAGTCAGGCACCGGGGGAGACACCTGTTGTCCTTGGGATGAAGAAGCCCATTGTGATTCCTGGGCAAACTACAAAAAAAAACCACCTCTTCAGTGTGGAATTATTTTTCCACAAATCTGGACAACAGGTGTCAAGCCATCTGTTGACTCTGTCTATCTGTAATAAGTAGGGGTAAGGATGTTAACCACCTAGGAACATCCTCCCTTATACGTCACATGCTGCGCATTCATCAGAAGTCAGGGTCAAGTTGTGAAACTTTGGGTAAGAGCGTAAGCAGTCCACTGACACCTAAATCCCTTCTTCCTCCTGTACCCAAGCTCCTGCAAGCCACACCACCAACTCCCGCAACGTCTACTTCCTCCTCAGTCAGGAACATCTGTAGTCCTGCAGGCCGTGTCACTGTCAAGACTGAGGAGTCCTCTCCTAACCGGGATCCCTCCGTAGGATCCTTGAGTGTTACGCCTGCTGTTGCTGCCGCTGCGGTTGTTGCTGCTGGGAGTCAATCGTCATCCCAGAGGGGAAGCCGGAAGACCACTTGTACTACTTCCAGTAAGCAATTGACTGTCCAACAGTCCTTTGTGAGGAAGATGAAATATGACAGCAGTCGTCCTTTTGCAAAGTGGATAACTGAGGCCTTGACAGCTATGTTGGTGTTAGAGGTGCGTCCGGTATCCACCATTAGTTAGTTCAGTGGCACTTAGAGATTTGATGGAGATAGTGTGTCCCCGGTATCAAATCCCATCTTGGTTCCACTTCTCTAGGCAGGCAATACCGAGAATGTACACAGACGTCAGAAAAAGAGTCACCAGTGTCCTACAAAATGCAGTTGTATCCAGTATCCACTTAACCACGGACATGTGGACAAGTGGAACAGGGCAGGCTAAGGACTATATGACTGTAACAGCCCACTGGGTAGATGTATGGCATCCCGCAGCGGCACCTGTAGCAGCATCTTGCAAATGCCACCTCGTTCCTAGGCAGGCTACGCTATGTATCACCGCTTTTCATAAGAGGCACACAGCTGACAACCTCTTACGGAAACTGAGGAACATCATCGCGGAATGGCTTACCCCAATTGGACTCTCCTGGGGATTTGTGATAAGGGACAACGCCACCAATATTGTGCGTGCATTACATCTGGGCAAATTACAGCATGTCCCATGTTTTGCACATACAATTAATTTTGGTGGTGCAGAATTTTTTGAAAAATGAGAGGGGTGTGCAGTAGATGCTGTCGGTGGCCCGAAAAATTGCGGGCCACTTTTGGCATTCTACCACTGCGTGCCGAAGACTGGAGCACCAGCAAACACTCCTGAACCTGCCCCGCCATCAACTGAAGCAAGAGGTGGTAACGAGGTGGAATTCAACACTCTATATGTTTCAGAGGATGGAGGAGCAGCAAAAGGCCATTCAAGCCTAAACATCCACCTACGATATAGGCAAAGGAGGGGTAATGCACCTGACTCAAGTGCAGTGGAGAATGATTTCCGTCTTGTGCAAGGTTCTCCATCCCTTCGAACTTGCCACACGTGAAGTCAGTTCAGACACTGCCAGCTTGAGTCAGGTCATTCCCCTCATCAGGCTTTTGCAGAAGCAGCTGGAGAAATTGAAGGAGGAGCTAGGACGGAGTGATTCCGCAAAGTATGTGGGACTTGTGGATGGAGCCCTTCATTTGCTTTGCCAGGATTCAAGGGTGGTCAATCTGTTGAAATCAGAGCACTACATTTTGGCCACCATGCTCGATCCTAGGTTTAAAGCCTACATTGTATCTCTCTTTCCAGCAGACACAAGTGTGCAGAGGTGCAAAGACCTGCTGGTTAGTAAATTGTCAACTCAAGCGGAACGTGACCTGTCAACAGCTCTTCCTTCAATTTCTCCCGCCACTGGGGCTGCAAGGAAAAGGATAACATTTCCTAGCCCACCCACTGGCGGTCATGCAGGGCAGTCAGGAGCGAAACCTGACATTTGGTCCGGACTGGAGGACCTGCCAATGATTACTGACATGTCTACTGTCACTGCATATGATTCTGTCACCATTGAAAGAATGGTGGAGGATTATATGAGTGACAGCATCCAAGTAGGCATGTCAGAAAGTCCGTACGTATACTGGCAGGAAAAAAAGCAATTTGGAGGCCCTTGCACAAACTGGCTTTTTTTTACCTAAGTTGCCTTCCTTCCAGTGTGTACTCCGAAAGAGTGTTTAGTGCAGCCAGTAACCTTGTCAGCGATCAGCATAGGAGGTTACTTCCACTGAATGTGGAGAAGATGATGTTCATCAAAATTAATTATCAAGTCCTCCGGGAAGACCTTTACCAGCAATTGCCTCCAGAAAGTACACAGGGACCTGTGATGGTGGATTCCAGTGGGGACAAATTAATACTCAGTGAGGAGGATGTAAAGGGGTGAGGAATCGGAGGATGATGATGAGGTGGACATCTTGCCTCTGTAGAGCCAGTTTGTGCAAGGAGAGATTGATTGCTTCTTTTTTTGGTGAGGGCCCAAACAAACCAGTCATTTCAGCCACAGTCGTGTGGCAGACCATGTCGCTGAAATGATTGGTTTGTTAAAGTGTGCATGTCCTGTTTATACAACATAAGGGTAGGTGGGAGGGCCCAAGGACAATTCCATCTTGCACCTCTTTTTCTTCTTTGCATCATGTGCTGTTTGGGGACTAGTTTTTTTAAGTGCCATCCTGTCTGTAACTGCAGTGCCACTCCTAGATGGGCCAGGTGTTTGTGCCGCTTAGCTTGGCCATCCAGCTACCTCATTGCACCTCTTTTTGTCCTTTGCATGATGTGCTGTTTGGGGCCTATTTTTTAAATCTGCCATCCTGTCTGCAACTTCAGTGCCACTCCTAGATGGGCCAGGTGTTTGTGCCGCACACTTGTGTCGCTTAGCTTAGTCATACAGCTACCTCATTATACCTCTTTTTCTTCTCTGCATCATGTGCTGTTTGGGGACTAGTTTTTGAATAGTGCCATCTTGTCTGCAACTGCAGTGCCACTCCTAGATGGGCCAGGTGTTTGTGATGCACACTTGTGTCGCTTAGCTTAGTCATACAGCCACCTCGGTGCAACTTTTAGGCCTAAAAACAATATTGTGAGGTGTGAGGTGTTCAGAATAGACTGGAAATGCGTGGAATTGATTGTTATTGAGGTTAATAATACTGTAGGAGAAAAATTACCCCCAAATTCTGTAATTTTAGCTGTTTTTATGTTTTTTCCCAAAAATCATCCAGATCCAAAACCAAAACCAAACCCAAAACACGAAAGGGTGGTTTTGGCAAAACCAAGCCAAAACCAAAACACGAAAATGGAATTAGAACCAAAACACAAAACACGAAAAGTGCCAGCCGCACATCTCTTTATTAAAGTTGAACTATCATGGTGTCCGTGTCCTGTGGTTATTGTAATAATTATTTTGCTGTGGAATTAGTTACCAGCGTGCCCTTTATTGCCCTGCATGCTGGTTCTTGTTGTTCTCCAAGTACCATCATGTGGGGGAGGCTTGCTTCCACAGCAAAAGACAATATTTATTCTTAATTTTACACTACTGGCTATCAGCCCAGGAACCCCCCCACTCACAGGTGCTGGGGACAGCCTCAAGCTTCAGTCATGTTAGTCATGCCCCTTGGGTGCCAGGAGAGGGGGGGGGGGTTAATTGGTGGTTCCCCACTACCCTAGGGAACCCTGGTCAGGGCTGACTAGTTGGTTAGGCGGGGTAATGCCATGGCCGCAGGGACCTATATAAATGTGTCCCCCAGCTGTAGCATTACAGCCAAATTCAATCTCGACTGAAATCAGCTGAAACACGAATTCTAGTAAATTTACCCCAATATATCCGACCCAAATCTAAATCTCTTGCATCTGCCCCACCTGCAGTGCAACATAGTTTTGTCTAGTAGTGTGCTTTTTTGCTTTTATAACAAACTTGAATCAGGCCCAGTGTCCTAACACTTATCTTGATTATTCAGGTGCTGTAAACAATGAAAATGTTTTTTTCACTGCAGTGGGGAGAATATTTCAGACAGTGGAAAAGTGACATGAAGTGTAGCAAGCCCAGTAGAGCTTAGTAATGAACTTCCCCCAAGGCCACCACAGTCCCACCAAATGGAGGCCTCTTATTGATAAACTCTTTTCAAATCTAATCTAACAATCAATCAATAAATAAAATCTATACTAATGAGATTAACTAAACTAATTTACTATAACTAATAACCAGTGAATGCTGTAATAAATGATTGAGATATTGACTAATGGAATTATGCCCATACATAAAATCCTTCTGTAGACTCATTGCCTTCCATAGTACTACAAGACCTGCAGCTTATATAAATTCAAGATCTATAAAACGGATCCCCTAGGAACAGAAAGTCTATTTATTACCTTGTATCCTAATAATATGTCCTACTTCTTTATGCACCAAATACCAGGTTTTAATCTATTGAAATATATTCTGCAGGACAGGGAGAAAAGATTAATATTCATGAAGCTTGTGAAGCAGGTCTATACACCGGGCGCTTCCTTTCAAGACGTTAAGTAGTGTCTGATCTAAAAAACGCATTATAGCTCTCTATCGGGCAATGATATGTACTGTAGCTATGGGAAACATTTAAGGTACTGACAGTGGCGTAAGTTCGTCCTAGTTGCCCGGAGGCAAGATAAATATTGGTGCCCCCCTATTTCCTATAACAAGATATATGTATGTATGTATGTTTGTATGTATGTATGTATGTATGTATGTATGTATGTATGTGTGTATGGAGTGTTCTGAAAAAAATGTATATACTGTATTTATACATTTAATTGTCTTTTATTTTAAATCACACATTTCTTAGCAGTCATACCCAGGATTACAACCCATGACCTGTTACACTAACAGCAGACACTTTACTGATGGAGCTATTTGCTCCTGTAGAGGAAGCATGAGAATGCTAACTATATGAAGTTACGTGTAATTGTCAGAGAAGTATCTTCATATAGTTACAATTCTCATATTTCCTATACAAGAGCAAACAGCTTCATCAGTAAGGTGTCTGCTTCCAGTGTAATAGGTTGTGGTTTCTAATCCTGGGTGTGATACTTGTAAAATGTGTATAATAAAGAGGGTGTGATTTGTAAGGTGTAGGGACCAGTGAGGAAGTCGGCCACTGAAAAGACAGCGGCAGCTATCAATTAACTTAATTCAATGGTCTCACAGAATGGGAGGAGAGGTGCCCCCCTTCAGAGCAGGAGCCCGGCGGCAGATGACTCCGTTGCCTCCCAGAGTTCTGCCTCTGGGTACTGACCCACTGAAAATCCCTGTGTGTTATAGCATTGTCTGGACCCTGGAGTCCATGTGCCACTCATTAGGCTTCACAAATATGCACCGTTTACCAGTGGCGTAAGTTCGTCCCAGTCGCCCGGAGGCATGATAAATGTTGGTGCCCGCCTACATATACACACACATACCATATGTAACTATCCGGCACTCAGGGTGAACAGTAGCAGCGTGCTCAGGTACCTTTCCCAATAGTAATACAGATACACATACAAAGTGGACGCACTCCAAGTCAGTCATTACAATAAAACAGACACCAGCATACCTTTATAGTATAGTACACCTACAGAAAGCAGTTTAAAACCTGGAGGAGGGCGGGAACGGGGCGTCAACGCTCACGCAGCGGCCCAAAACACGGTGGGTAGCTGTCTGCCTTTGCATGCTGCATAGGCAGAGGGCTACTCAAACCATGCAAAAGCATCGCCACCGTGCGATGCTATCGCATGTCTGCGTGCGGCGGAAGGGGGGAGGGGGGGTGGCAGGACTTGGCATGCGGGATGGACTTGCCCTGTGCTTGGCGTCCTTCCGCATGTCAGAGAAAATGATCGTAGATGTGCGAAAAAACGCACATCTACGATCAGGTCTGAATTACCCCCTTGATTACATATTGGACCAATGTAATGAGCAACTGTATTGGTCAACAATAACAAAATAAAAAAAACTAATTGCAGCCAATAATTACTAGTAAAAATGGATGCTGCCAATGTAATTGCTATTAATTGCCCATGAGGTTATGTATGCAATAGTGATCCTTTTTACCATGCCCCCCTCTCTGTGTCCTCTTACCTCCCTGGATGGGACCTTTCCCGCTTCACTTGCAGACAGTGTTCAGCAAGGCACAGTACACCTTCCACCTGCCTCCATGCTATCCAATCAGATCATCCTCCATTGCCAGACGATCCTTATCTCCCAGCACACTGTCTGAAGCAGATGAAGGGGGAAGTAACTCCTGCAGTGCCAGGCGCAGCTACAGCAGCCTTATGTTTACCTACTGAGTGTGTGCACGCAGAGCATGCAGGGGGTCTGATGTGTTATACATAAATAAATCAGGTGCACTGACACAATCCTTAGGGATGACGACTCCCACCACATAGAGTATCAGTTCCTGGCTGTGCTCCCACCCTGGGCCCTGGCTAAAGGAATGGCAGTAAACAAACAGTTAACAGCAGGAGCTGCAGGAGGGGGAGATGAATAAGCAGTGGGCTGCACACAACCCGGCTTGACTGTGGCCGTGCAGATTACCTGACGCTGGTGAGCGAGCAGCTTCACCTCTGACCACCCTGGCAGCTCTGTCCGGCCACAACGGCCCCTACACAGCAAATGGAAATGGAAACAGGTGTGCGTGTCACATCGTTTCCACTAACACACAGCTCGAGCCCAGCAGCTGCAAACACTGCTCCCGGCTAACGGCACCCGGAAGTAGCAGCTAGCTGGAGCCTGGAGCAGATAATAGCTTCTGTGTTGTGTTCCAGCTGCTGGAACGCAAACCCGGAAGCGCGGAGGCCAGCAGCAAGCGTTAGCCGGCCCGCGGATGTTAGATTGTATGGGACCGGCCTAGCAGGGACTTGCATGGTGTCCCGCTGGGCCAATCCGCCTCGGCCCCCTCCGTCTGCAAGAATTATTTGAAAAAAAAAAGTAGCAGCGGGAGACAGTGGAGGAGATGTGCCCCCTTGAGGTCAGGAGCCCGGCGGCAGCCGACTACACTGCCTCCCACAGTTCCGCCACTACCGTTTACAAAGGAGACGGCAGCTGGCAAGTCATAGGGGGTCATTCCGAGTTGATCGCTAGCTGCCGTTGTTCGCAGCGCAGCGATCAGGCTAAAAATCGGCACTTCTGCGCATGCGTATGGTGCGCACTGCGCACGCGCGTCGTACTTTCACAAAAGCAATGCAGTTTTACACAAGCTCTAGCGACGCTTTTCAGTCGCACTGCTGATCGTTGAGTGATTGACAGGAAGTGGGTGTTTCTGGGTGGTAACTGACCGTTTTTGGGGAGTGTGTGTAAAAACGCAGGCGTGCCAGAGAAAAACGCAGGAGTGGCTGGGGAAACGGGGGAGTGGCTGGCCGAACGCAGGACGTGTTTGTGATGTCAAAACAGGAACTAAATAGTCTGAAGTGATCGCAAGCTAGGAGTAGGTCTGGAGCTACTCTGAAACTGCACAATTTTTATTTGTAGCAATTCTGCGATCCTTTTGTTCGCACTTCTGCTAAGCTAAGATACACTCCCAGAGGGCGGCAGCTTAGCATTTGCACGGCTGCTAAAAGCAGCTAGCGAGCAAACAACTCGGAATGAGGGCCATTATCAGAAAGATCTCTTCTTTTCAGACCTGTATTTCATCAAACACAATTAAAGCAGGAAAAATAAAATAAAGCTAGGTGATTTAAGTATTCAGAGGGGTTCAGTATGGATTACCGGTGGGCAGGATGCCCGCTTTCAAAATCCCGACAGTGGCATCCCGCCCACCAGAATGTTGGCAGCGGGGCAATCGCTAAGAGTCCCCTTGCGGGCTTGGTGATTCGCTGCGCTCGCCACAGGATCTATTCACACTCTATAGGTGTCGTGAACACCCACGAGCGGGAATAACCTTGTTGCGCCGGGATTACGGAAGGCGGCATTGCCGGCTGTTGGGATTCCATCGTCGGTAACCTGACCACTGAGATCCAGACAGCCGGTACATGGAACGCATCCCGTTCAGAGCAATGACTCCTCCTTATCATTTGTTTCTGTGCCGCCAGATTACATGTAACCAAGTTCTGGGCATATAATATACAGGAGTATGCGTCCGAACAGTGCTTCTTTGCAAGTGCTTATATTCATTCAGTATTCATATTTTTTTCTTGTACCCCATGTCAATTATTCTTATTATGGGACAACTGTATTAAAATATGTGGTGTGCCCCTGAATATTAAGAAGAGCTGCAAATTGTGGTTCTTGGGAGTTTGGCAACCCAGCGGGCTCAATGGCGCAACTCGCAGTAACTTACACCATCAATCTGTCTACTGTCTATCAATGTAAAACTGAAGGGAGTCACATAATTTTACACCACACCATACTGATGCAATCCACAGTGGCTGGTGCCCCCTAGCACCACCGCTGGTTCCGCCTCTGACCTTGCACCTCTTTCCCAGCACCACCACCCCTCATCCATAGCAGTCCTTATTTTGGTGTTTGTACCCCCTATATTTTAAATAGGAACAGTTCGCACATTTGGCGCACAGCCTAAAAAGGGTGTGGTTTTGCTGGCAAGGGGCATGGCCACACAATAGTGACCCCAATTCCAATTACGCTACACAGTACTGCAACTTTATTCACTTTTGATCATACGATAGTGTCCATAATTCATATTACATCCCACAGAAGTATCACTTTACCTTATAAACGTTACTCCTCGCAGTAGAGCCCCTTATTCACATTACATCACACTGAATTGCTCCTTATTCACATTACACCACACCCTATTGCTCTTTATTCACATTAGACGACACAGTAGTGCCCTTTCTATACGCAATGCCACATAGTAGAGCACCTTATACACCTAATGCCACGCAGTAAGGTCCCTTACACATATGAGACACATTATTAATGTCCTTATAAACATAATGTGCCTTACATATTACGACAACCTTTATTAATGCCCTTTTACACATAATGTCCCTTACACATATGCTGCACATTATTAATGCCCTTATGCACATAATGACACACATAGTGCCCCCTACACATTTGCTGCACATTATTAGTGCCCCTATACACATAATGACACACATACAGTAGTACCCTGTTACACATATGCCACACATTATTAATGCCCTTATACACATAATGACACACATAGTGCCCCTTACGCTTATGTTGCACATTATTAATGCATTTTTACATGAAACACATAATGTTTCTTACACATATTCCGAACACTACTGCACAACCAACCCACTCACATGCACACAGCACTCACACTGCCGCTAACACTGTGACCTCTGCCTCTGCTTGGATACAGTTGTGTCCTCATAAATCTTGCCTCAGTGCTAACGTTTGGCACATTTTTTTAATGAAAATGCATCTTATTTGCATTCCTATGTGGCTAGGATGCACAAGCAGCTTCTGCTGATTAAAATGATATGCAGCATGCCTATATACTGTGTGAGACTGTGGCTGTATCTCAATATGAAATGCTACACACAGAATATAGTCATGCTGCATATCATTTTAATCAGCAGAAGCTGCTGATGCCCCTAGGCATATCAAATGCCCTAGGCAATTGCCTAGTTTGCCTATACCTATGGCCGGCTCTGCATCCAAGGCTTAGTAAATAGACTCCTAAGTTCATCAAAGTATCCTCAATTGTTATATATATGCAAAATAGGTGCGCAAGAAAAAATCTCGATATCCAGAAAAGGTTGCAGGTTGACCACTAGCTTTTGCACTTACAACAGTAATGCTTAAATAGACATACTGGCTGGGATTCAAATCTTTTATTGCCCCTGTTCTCCCGTCTAAAGTGACGGGAGATCACGGGGCGATATTCTATGGCCCCCTGTTATCGGGCTGATCGTGCCCATAAGAGATGGATTTAGCCGCGTAAATCAGCAAAACCCAACTAAAGTCATGGGCGCGATCGCGAAAAGTCCCGTTTGGGCGTCCAAACGGGTCACTTTTCATGCATTTCAGCTCGCCACCCCAGGGGGTGACGAGCTGAAATGCTGATATCGCAGCCATCGGCAGTAACATTTAAAAAATGCTTGATAGTGCGAAATCTAATAAGCGCGTAAAAACACAAAGTGCAAACTTGCAAATAAAATCTTAAACAGATAAAATGGGGCTCTTACCAGATGTAAGAAAGAAGTGTGTGGAGAATCATAAATGGTATGATGTTACAAAGCCTGAGCACAGCATTCTGATTTATTGTCTCATCAGGTAACAGATCACAGACAAAGCAGTAGAAATCACCCAGCACTGCTTTTAGATCTTACAAAGATCCTTTTCAAGATTGTGGGGCAGATGTATTAAGCCTGGAGAAGTGATAAAACAGTGATAAGTGTAAGGTGATAACGCACTAGCCAATCAGCTCCTGTCATTTTTCAAACCCGTAATGATTGGCTGGTGCGTTATCACCTTGCACCTATCACTGCTTTATCACTCCTCCAGGCTTAATACATCTGCCCCAATGTATCTTGCCACACTTGACAACCAAATGGATGAAATACTCAATCAGCATACAGGCTGAGGAAATGTTTGACCCTGGAGATGGTACTATGGTGGCAGCGGCATTATTAGAAGATGGACTCAGTGTGTGGCATGAAGGAGTGAGACAGCTGGGGATGACCGCCGGGTAGCAGATTTGTGGGGAGGGTAGTGCTGTCCATAGCTAGATAAAGAGAGGGAGGTGATTGGACCCTTCTAATGCTTCTCCACTTTTATTGACAAGAGTCCATTGAATAATCCTATGGCAGTCTGATACTATTATATTAAAGTAGAGAAATACAATTTATTGATGCATATAAATGATGTTAACAAAAACAGCATGCAATTTAAAAGAAATATAATTGAACAATTATTAATACCCAAATTTTATCTGAAAGATCTTAAATGTGTCCTTCATATCTTCAGTCATCTGAGTCCAATCTGTCATCACACATAATGCTCAGAATCGATGGTCGGTCATCGCAGAAATATGGTACTAAGGGGGTAATTCAGAGTTGATTGCATAAGCAAATTTGTTAGCAGTTGGGCAAAACCATGTGCACTGCAGGGGGGGGGGGGCAGAAGTAACATGTGCAGAGAAAGTTAGATTTGGGTGGGTTATTTTGTTTCTGTGCAGGGTAAATACTGGTTGCTTTATTTTTACACTGCCCAAATCTAACTCTCTCTGTACATGTTTTCTGTTCCCCCTGCAGTGCCCATGGTTTTGCCTAACTGATAACAAATTTGCTGCTGCGATCAACTCTGAATTAGGCCCTAAGCACAGACATTGCATATCTCAATAAAACAAATGGAAGACCTCCTTTATATACTGTATTTTTTACTTATGGCGCTACTACCTGTAGTCTGTTTCTGATTGGCCAATAATGCCTACTGTGCCCACACTATTTACAGACAATACCATGACTCATTGGACTCAGGGGGTCCTTCAGACCAGATCACACTCTAGGTTTTTTCGCGGCGCTGCAATCAGGTCATAACTGTGCATGCGTATGCACAGCAATGCGCAGGCGCGTCGCACTGGTACAAAGCGGATCATTGCTGTGCGATGGATTGTACGAAGAATCAATTCGCGCAGCCGATCACAAGGTGATTGGCAGGAAGAAGGCATTTGTGGGTGGCAACTGACCGTTTTCTGGGAGTGTTTGGAAAAACGCAGGCGTGTCCAAGCGTTTGCAGGGAGGGTGTCTGATGTCAATTCAATTCGACAGGCTGAAGTGATCGCAGCGGCTGAGTAAGTACTGGGCAACTCAGAAACTGCACAGAACTTTTTTGTACCGCTCGGCTGCACATGCGTTCACACACTTGCAAAGCAAAAATACACTCCCCTATGGGCGGTGACTATCTGCTCGCATCGCTGCAAAAAAAACCTAGCGAGCGATAGTGATGAGCGGGTTCGGTTCCTCGGAATCCGAACCCCCCCGAACTTCTGCCTTTTTACACGGATCCGAGGCAGACTCGGATCTTCCCGCCTTGCTCGGCTAACCCGAGCGCGCCCGAACGTCATCATCCCGCTGTCGGATTCTCGCGAGGCTCGTATTCTATCGCGAGACTCGGATTCTATATAAGGAGCCGCGCGTCGCCGCCATTTTCACACGTGCATTGAGATTGATAGGGAGAGGACGTGGCTGGCGTCCTCTCCGTTTATAGAGAAGAGAGTAGAGAGTTAGAGACACTATTTACTAATTTTGGGGAGCATATTAGGACTGGAGTACTACTACTTGCTGATAGTGTGACCAGTGACCATTGACCACCAGTTTAATTAATCCGTTCTCTGCCTGAAAAAAAACGATACACAGTGTGACACAGTCACATACCATATCTGTGCTCAGCCCAGTGTGCTGCATCATATGTAATACTGTATATCTGACTGTGCTGAGTGCTCACTGCTCACACAGCTTAATTGTGGGGGAGACTGGGGAGCAGTTATAGCAGGAGTACATAAATAATATATTTTAAGTACAGTGCACACTTTTGCTGCCAGAGTGCCACACTGCCAGTGTGACTGACCAGTGACCACACTGACCACCAGTATATTGTGATTGTCTGCTTAGGACGGAGTACTACTTGCTGATTGTGTGACCAGTGACCAGTGACCACCACCAGTTTAATTAATCCGTTCTCTGCCTGAAAAAAAAACGATACACAGTGTGACACAGTCACATACCATATCTGTGCTCAGCCCAGTGTGCTGCATCATATGTAATACTGTATATCATTATCTGACTGTGCTGAGTGCTCACTGCTCACACAGCTTAATTGTGGGGGAGACTGGGGAGCAGTTATAGCAGGAGTACATATTTTAAGTACAGTGCACACTTTTGCTGCCAGAGTGCCACTGCCAGTGTGACTGACCAGTGACCACTGACCACCAGTATATTGTGATTGTCTGCTGACCACCAGTATATTGTGATTGTCTGCCTGAAAAAGTTAAACACTCGTCGTGTGGTGTTTTTATAAACGCATTCTGCAGACAGTGTCCAGCAGGTCCGTCATTACATAATATATACCTGTCCGGCTGCAGTACTAGCGTGATATATATATATTTTAATTTTATCTCATTATCATCCAGTCTATATTAGCAGCAGACACAGTACGGTAGTCCACGGCTGTAGCTACCTCTGTGTCGGCAGTCGCTCGTCCATCCATAATTGTATACCACCTACCCGTGGTTTTTTTTTTTCTATCTTCTTGATACTAGTAGCTTACTTTAGGAGTCTGCAGTGCTGACAGACAGTGTCCAGCAGGTCCGTCATTACATAATATATACCTGTCCGGCTGCAGTACTAGTGTGATATATATATATATTTTAATTTTATCTCATTATCATCCAGTCTATATTAGCAGCAGACACAGTATGGTAGTCCACGGCTGTAGCTACCTCTGTGTCGGCAGTCGCTCGTCCATCCATAATTGTATACCACCTACCCGTGGTTTTTTTTTTTCTATCTTCTTGATACTAGTAGCTTACTTTAGGAGTCTGCAGTGCTGACAGACAGTGTCCAGCAGGTCCGTCATTACATAATATATACCTGTCCGGCTGCAGTACTAGTGTGATATATATATATTTTAATTTTATCTCATTATCATCCAGTCTATATTAGCAGCAGACACAGTACGGTAGTCCACGGCTGTAGCTACCTCTGTGTCGGCAGTCGCTCGTCCATCCATAATTGTATACCACCTACCCGTGGTTTTTTTTTTTCTTCTATCTTCTTGATACTAGTAGCTTACTTTAGGAGTCTGCAGTGCTGACAGACAGTGTCCAGCAGGTCCGTCATTACATAATATATACCTGTCCGGCTGCAGTACTAGTGTGATATATATATATATTTTAATTTTATCTCGTTATCATCCAGTATATATTAGCAGCAGACACAGTACGGTAGTCCACGGCTGTGGCTACCTCTGTGTCGGCAGTCGCTCGTCCATCCATAATTGTATACCACCTACCCGTGTTTTTTTTTTTTTTTCTATCTTCTTGATACTAGTAGCTTACTTTAGGAGTCTGCAGTGCTGACAGACAGTGTCCAGCAGGTCCGTCATTACATAATATATACCTGTCCGGCTGCAGTACTAGTGTGATATATATATATTTTTTAATTTTATCTCATTATCATCCAGTCTATATTAGCAGCAGACACAGTACGGTAGTCCACGGCTGTAGCTACCTCTGTGTCGGCAGTCGCTCGTCCATCCATAATTGTATACCACCTACCCGTGGTTTTTTTTTTCTATCTTCTTGATACTAGTAGCTTACTTTAGGAGTCTGCAGTGCTGACAGACAGTGTCCAGCAGGTCCGTCATTACATAATATATACCTGTCCGGCTGCAGTACTAGTGTGATATATATATATTTTAATTTTATCTCATTATCATCCAGTCTATATTAGCAGCAGACACAGTACGGTAGTCCACGGCTGTAGCTACCTCTGTGTCGGCAGTCGCTCGTCCATCCATAATTGTATACCACCTACCCGTGTTTTTTTTTTTTTTTCTATCTTCTTGATACTAGTAGCTTACTTTAGGAGTCTGCAGTGCTGACAGACAGTGTCCAGCAGGTCCGTCATTACATAATATATACCTGTCCGGCTGCAGTACTAGTGTGATATATATATATTTTTTAATTTTATCTCATTATCATCCAGTCTATATTAGCAGCAGACACAGTACGGTAGTCCACGGCTGTAGCTACCTCTGTGTCGGCAGTCGCTCGTCATCCATAAGTATACTAGTATCCATCCATCTCCATTGTTTACCTGAGGTGCCTTTTAGTTGTGCCTATTAAAATATGGAGAACAAAAATGTTGAGGTTCCAAAAATAGGGAAAGATCAAGATCGACTTCCACCTCGTGCTGAAGATGCTGCCACTAGTCATGGCCGAGACGATGAAATGCCAGCAACGTCGTCTGCCAAGGCCGATGCCCAATGTCATAGTACAGAGCATGTAAAATCCAAAACACCAAATATCAGTAAAAAAAGGACTCAAAAATCTAAAATAAAATTGTCAGAGGAGAAGCGTAAACTTGCCAATATGCCATTTACCACACGGAGTGGCAAGGAACGGCTGAGGCCCTGGCCTATGTTCATGGCTAGTGGTTCAGCTTCACATGAGGATGGAAGCACTCAGCCTCTCGCTAGAAAAATGAAAAGACTCAAGCTGGCAAAAGCACAGCAAAGAACTGTGCGTTCTTCGAAATCACAAATCCACAAGGAGAGTCCAATTGTGTCGTTTGCGATGCCTGACCTTCCCAACACTGGACGTGAAGAGCATGCACCTTCCACCATTTGCACGCCCCCTGCAAGTGCTGGAAGGAGCACCCGCAGTCCAGTTCCTGATAGTCAGATTGAAGATGTCAGTGTTGAAGTACACCAGGATGAGGAGGATATGGGTGTTGCTGGCGCTGGGGAGGAAATTGACCAGGAGGATTCTGATGGTGAGGTGGTTTGTTTAAGTCAGGCACCCGGGGAGACACCTGTTGTCCGTGGGAGGAATAGGGCCATTGACATGCCTGGTGAAAATACCAAAAAAATCAGCTCTTCGGTGTGGAAGTATTTCAACAGAAATGCGGACAACATTTGTCAAGCCGTGTGTTGCCTTTGTCAAGCTGTAATAAGTAGGGGTAAGGACGTTAACCACCTCGGAACATCCTCCCTTATACGTCACCTGCAGCGCATTCATCATAAGTCAGTGACAAGTTCAAAAACTTTGGGCGACAGCGGAAGCAGTCCACTGACCAGTAAATCCCTTCCTCTTGTAACCAAGCTCACGCAAACCACCCCACCAACTCCCTCAGTGTCAATTTCCTCCTTCCCCAGGAATGCCAATAGTCCTGCAGGCCATGTCACTGGCAATTATGACGAGTCCTCTCCTGCCTGGGATTCCTCCGATGCATCCTTGCGTGTAACGCCTACTGCTGCTGGCGCTGCTGTTGTTGCTGCTGGGAGTCGATGGTCATCCCAGAGGGGAAGTCGTACTCGTAGCCCACTTTTACTACTTCCACCAAGCAATTGACTGTCCAACAGTCCTTTGCGAGGAAGATGAAATATCACAGCAGTCATCCTGCTGCAAAGCGGATAACTGAGGCCTTGGCATCCTGGGCGGTGAGAAACGTGGTTCCGGTATCCATCATTACTGCAGAGGCAACTAGAGACTTGTTGGAGGTACTGTGTCCCCCGTACCAAATACCATCTAGGTTCCATTTCTCTAGGCAGGCGATACCGAAAATGTACACAGACCTCAGAAAAAGACTCACCAGTGTCCTAAAAAATGCAGTTGTACCCAATGTCCACTTAACCACGGACATGTGGACAAGTGGAGCAGGGAAGGCTCAGGACTATATGACTGTGACAGCCCACTGGGTAGATGTATGGACTCCCGCCGCAAGAACAGCAGCGGCGGCACCAGTAGCAGCATCTCGCAAACGCCAACTCTTTCCTAGGCAGGCTACGCTTTGTATCACCGCTTTCCAGAATACGCACACAGCTAAAAACCTCTTACGGCAACTGAGGAAGATCATCGCGGAATGGCTTACCCCAATTGGACTCTCCTGTGGATTTGTGGCATCGGACAACGCCAGCAATATTGTGTGTGCATTAAATATGGGCAAATTCCAGCACGTCCCATGTTTTGCACATACCTTGAATTTGGTGGTGCAGTATTATTTAAAAAACGAGAGGGGCGTGCAAGAGATGCTGTCGGTGGCCAGAAGAATTGCGGGACACTTTCGGCGTACAGGCACCACGTACAGAAGACTGGAGCACCACCAAAAACGCCTGAACCTGCCCTGCCATCATCTGAAGCAAGAAGTGGTAACGAGGTGGAATTCAACCCTCTATATGCTTCAAAGGTTGGAGGAGCAGCAAAAGGCCATTCAAGCCTATACAACTGAGCACGATATAGGAGGTGGAATGCACCTGTCTCAAGCGCAGTGGAGAATGATTTCAACGTTGTGCAAGGTTCTGCAACCTTTTGAACTTGCCACACGTGAAGTCAGTTCAGACACTGCCAGCCTGAGTCAGGTCATTCCCCTCATCAGGCTTTTGCAGAAGAAGCTGGAGACATTGAAGGAGGAGCTAACACAGAGCGATTCCGCTAGGCATGTGGGACTTGTGGATGGAGCCCTTAATTTGCTTAACAAGGATTCACGGGTGGTCAATCTGTTGAAATCAGAGCACTACATTTTGGCCACCGTGCTCGATCCTAGATTTAAAACCTACCTTGGATCACTCTTTCCGGCAGACACAAGTCTGCTGGGGTTCAAAGAACTGCTGGTGAGAAAATTGTCAAGTCAAGCGGAACGCGACCTGTCAACATCTCCTCCTTCACATTCTCCCGCAACTGGGGGTGCGAGGAAAAGGCTCAGAATTCCGAGCCCACCCGCTGGCGGTGATGCAGGGCAGTCTGGAGCGACTGCTGATGCTGACATCTGGTCCGGACTGAAGGACCTGACAACGATTACGGACATGTCGTCTACTGTCACTGCATATGATTCTCTCCCCATTGAAAGAATGGTGGAGGATTATATGAGTGACCGCATCCAAGTAGGCACGTCAGACAGTCCGTACTTATACTGGCAGGAAAAAGAGGCAATTTGGAGGCCCTTGCACAAACTGGCTTTATTCTACCTAAGTTGCCCTCCCACAAGTGTGTACTCCGAAAGAGTGTTTAGTGCCGCCGCTCACCTTGTCAGCAATCGGCGTATGAGGTTACATCCAGAAAATGTGGAGAAGATGATGTTCATTAAAATGAATTATAATCAATTCCTCCGTGGAGACATTGACCAGCAGCAATTGCCTCCACAAAGTAGTACACAGGGAGCTGAGATGGTGGATTCCAGTGGGGACGAATTGATAATCTGTGAGGAGGAGGATGTACACGGTGATATATCGGAGGATGATGATGAGGTGGACATCTTGCCTCTGTAGAGCCAGTTTGTGCAAGGAGAGATTAATTGCTTCTTTTTTGGTGGGGGTCCAAACCAACCCGTCATTTCAGTCACAGTCGTGTGGCAGACCCTGTCACTGAAATGATGGGTTGGTTAAAGTGTGCATGTCCTGTTTATACAACATAAGGGTGGGTGGGAGGGCCCAAGGACAATTCCATCTTGCACCTCTTTTTTCTTTCATTTTTCTTTGCGTCATGTGCTGTTTGGGGGGTGTTTTTTGGAAGGGCCATCCTGCGTGACACTGCAGTGCCACTCCTAGATGGGCCAGGTGTTTGTGTCGGCCACTAGGGTCGCTTAGCTTACTCACACAGCTACCTCATTGCGCCTCTTTTTTTCTTTGCGTCATGTGCTGTTTGGGGAGTGTTTTTTGGAAGGGCCATCCTGCGTGACACTGCAGTGCCACTCCTAGATGGGCCAGGTGTTTGTGTCGGCCACTTGGGTCGCTTAGCTTAGCCATCCAGCGACCTCGGTGCAAATTTTAGGACTAAAAATAATATTGTGAGGTGTGAGGTGTTCAGAATAGACTGAAAATGAGTGGAAATTATGGTTATTGAGGTTAATAATACTTTGGGATCAAAATGACCCCCAAATTCTATGATTTAAGCTGTTTTTGAGGGTTTTTTGAAAAAAACACCGAATCCAAAACACACCCGAATCCGACAAAAAAAATTCGGTGAGGTTTTGCCAAAACGCGTCCGAACCCAAAACACGGCCGCGGAACCGAACCCAAAACCAAAACACAAAACCCGAAAAATTTCCGGCGCTCATCACTAGCGAGCGATCAGGTCTGAATTAGGCCCTCAATCCAATTAGTTGTGAGTTTGCAAAAGGAAACTCACATCACTAAACACATATGTACCGCACGAATGTTTGCATCAGAGAAATCCGAGATCCACTTAGAAATATCAATTCGCAGTACTTGTGGCGGGAATTTTCTAAAAAAAAGTGATAACTGAGATAGCAGAACCATATAGAAGGCTGTTAGGGAGCATAAGGAAAGTGCTAGAGGTTCTTAAAAAGTGTCAAGTGGCTAATTTGTACATTTATTAAGTAACACAGTGATAAAAAGCAAACTTTTTTTCATTTAAGTACAAATGAATAGAACAAAAATGCAAAACAAAAATTTTGGGGTAATTTGAGACTAATTTAATTTTAAAAAGTTACAAAATTATAAAAAGCAATTATTTTTCATTTAAATAAATAATTAACAGTTGATTTTGGGGTAAATTGGGGCCTTTGTTTTGTAACCCCATTAATGACATGAATTATTGACTAAGTTAAGCTAACTGAAAACTTCCAATTGCCTAATTAGTCAGTAAGGGGGCTGTCCAAGGGGTTATGAAGCAAGTCCCGACATTTTGACCTTAAAATAAAGATTTTTCTCTACCTATTCAGGAGGGTGCGCACAAAAAACCCATGCTTTTGCAGGGGGAATGAAACGCCAGTTTGCAATTGGATTGCAACTTGCATTCACAGTACAAATTTGCAATGAAAATAGCTTGCACAGGCTACTGTAACTTATTAAACACCTATTTTGATTGACCCCATTGTCCCATCTTCAAGGTCTGTTATCTTCCTTAAGTATGTGTACCAACTACTCAAGGCCTCATTGTGGCCTACACAAGTAAACTGCAAAGCATGTAGAACTCATTTTTGTCCACCAATGACAACCCTTGAGGGGGAAACATGATAAGTCTGGTTTTAGATGGGATGGTATCAGGATCCTAAGCTCAGGAGGTAAGAACACCAAGGTGGTAAGAACACAAGCCCTAATCCCCAACCCCCCTAACCCTAATCATCCTTACCCACAGCCTGAACCTAACTGTCCACCCGCAGCCTAACCCTCCCCAGTGGTGTCTAACCCCCCCCTCCCTGCAGCCTAAACCTAACCCTCACTTCCCCGCATACTAACCCTAACCCTCCTTGGGGTGCTTAAACCTAAACCCCATTCCCCGCAGCCTAACCCACCCTCTTGCAGCCTAACCCTCCCCCCCAGCCTAAATCTAACCACCCCCCACAGCCTAAATCTAACCTCCCCCCAGTGGTATACCTCTCCGGCTGCCCGTGAAATCCTTAAGGCTGTAACACACACTCCGGTTTTTCCCGGATGGCAAAAAGCCGGACAAACTTTGTCCGGCTTTTTGCCATCCGGGAGAAACCGGCAGTGTCTATCACACAGGAAGGCTTTGAGCCGTGTGTGATGCTGTGCGCATGCGCAGCATCAGACACGGCTTCATTTAAAACCGTTGTGTGTGAAAGCTCCCCTTCACACACATGGTTTACTGGCTCCAAAGACGGCCCCTTCCAGTGGTGAGACCCGGCTGCAAGACCCGGCTGCAACCCGGCAGCCGGGCCGGGGCCGTGCAGTGTGAAGGGACCCTAGCCCTCACACTGTTAACTACAATGCCGGCACGGGAAAAAGCCGTCCGGCTTTTTCCCGGCCGGCAAAAGCCGGGTAGTGTGTTTCAGCACTTATTCTTCATCCTGGGGGTCGGGATCCCTGAGCCGGGACAGTGATTAATGTTGGGATCCCAGCGCCGGCATTCCAAGTAATGTCAGGATTCCAGTGTCGGGATTTCAACTGCCAAGATCCCATCCACCAGGATCCTGACTAGATCCCTTTTAGACATATTTAGTTTGTAATAGTGCTGGGTAGAGCTTTAAATAGACATTTGGTGCCCTGTGGCAGAAAGTGCATTGATGCCATTCCCTTATTATAAATAGGGACAGACCACGCCTCCAGAAAAGGGACATGGTCTCCAGGAGAAGGGCATGGCCAAACAATAGTACCCCCAATTCAAATTACACCACACAGTAATGCCCCTTACTCACACTAAACTGCATAGTAGTGTTTCTTATTCACATTGCACCACACACTAGAACCCCTTATTAACATTGCGCTACACAGTAGTACCCCTTATACATGTTACACTATAAGTAGTGCTCCTAATGCATGATACGCTATACAGTAGTACCCCTTATACATATTACACCACACAATAGTGCTCATTATACATGATACGCCACAGTAGTACCCCTTATACACGTTACATCACACAGCAGAGCCCCCTTTTTTTTAAATCGACAATTTTTATTTGTTTTTTTCCCAAAAATACAAAAACATAAAGGACCTTTATAATCAGGAATACACGAATGATAAAAGACTTGTACAATCTGAAAAATGCAGTATGTGGCTATGTCAGGAATCATTGAAAGAAACAGCAGATGTATAAAATTATATCCTGACAGTAATTATGACAAGAAAAACAATCTTGAGCCAAATCGATGACATGGATAGGCCATACACGTGTCTGACATCAGTTCTAATAAGAAAATGCATACACAGTGGTCTAACAGTCAACATAACCAGGAAAAATATAAATACAGATGAAAGGTCAGAGAAAGGGAGAAACGAGGAGGGGGGAGGGTAAGCCATGAGGGGAAAGACAAGACAAGACAAAGACAAGGCAAATATAACTCCAACAGGAATGAGTAGCAGCTAAAGACAGTGCCGTAACTAGGCATTTTAGCGCCATTGGCGCCCCCCCCCCACCCATGTAAGATAGGGGCAGTGCCCGCCGTAGCTGCGTGAAACATATATAGGGGCGTGGCTTCACGGGGAAGGGGCGTGGCCACAAAATAATAGCAATTCATACTATGGTGCACAGTAGTCTACATTATTCAAATTACGCTGCACAGTAGCGCCACTACACCAGGTAGAGCCCCTTTTATACATTACAGCAGACAGCGTCCCCCTTTTTATACATTACAGCAGACAGTCTCCCTTTTAACACATTGCGGCAGCCAGTCCCCCTTTTTACACATTGCGGCAGACAGCGTCCCCTTTTTTACACATTATAGCAGACAGCGTCCCCTTTTTAAACATTACGGCAGACAGCGCCCCTTTTTTACACATTACAGCAGACAGCGTCCCCGTTTTTACACATTACGGCAGATGGTGTCCCCCTTTATACACATTGCGGCAGCCAGTCCCCCTTTTTACACATTACGGCAGCCAGTTCCCCTTTTTACACATTGCGGCAGCCAGTCCCCCTTTTTACACATTGCGGCAGCCAGGCCCCCTTTTTACACATTATGGCAGACGATGTCCCCCTGAGAGAGAGAGAGAGAGAGAGAGATACATACTTACCATCTCCCCGCTGACAGGCTCCTCGTGCAGCTCCCTCGGTGCAGGCAGGTGAGAAGGAGGAGGAGGGAGGGGGACTGGAGCCGCAGCAGCGCTATTTCATTGGTAGTAAGCGCCGCTGCAGCATCCCCCTCTCCTTCCGTATTGGCTGCCCGGCGCTGCTGTGGATGCTGGGATGGAGGAACCGCAGAATTGCAAACGAAAGATTAGCAGAATTGCGAATAGAAATTTCTTAGCAGTTTCTGAGTAGCTCCAGACTTACTCAGCCATTGCGATCAGTTCAGTCCGTTTCGTTCCTGGTTTGACGTCACAAACACACCCAGCGTTCGCCCAGACACTCCCTCGTTTCTTCAGACACTCCCGCGTTTTTCCCAGAAACGCCAGCGTTTTTTCGCACACTCCCAGAAAACGGCCAGTTTCCGCCCAGAAACACCCACTTCCTGTCAATCATAGTACGATCACCAGAACGATGAAAAATCCTCGTTATGCCGTGAGTAAAATACCTAAGTTTTGTGTAAAATAACTAAGCGCATGCGCTCTGCGAACCTTGCGCATGCGCAGTAAGCAACTAATCGCAATATAGCGAAAATCGGCAACGAGCGAACAACTCGGAATGACCCCCAATATTCCTTTCTTCTGGCCCTAAGGACCATTCTCTAAAATCGAGAAATAAACATGCCATCGGATTTTTAACTAGCTGGAGTTGAAAGGTATCAAGATATTTTCCGACAGGACCATAAGTTGTGATTCAAAGTGGCGCTACTCAGAGTGCATTTGAAGCAACAACCATCATCATCTGGGACCATGTGCGATCTCTGGGTGGGTGCTATATATGTTCTTTGAAGGGTTTTTAGATGAACTCCTTGTAAAGAGGCTGAGTACAGAAATCTGAAAGCGGGCATAATATTATCCAGCAGGTCAGCACTAGATCCCATATTGGGAATATCACTGGACCAGGAAGACAACGATGTCTCCCAGAGCCGGTCTCTATAGGAGACCATAAAAGTGGACCTGAAGTAACTAAGACGGTAAGGGCAATCTTTGGTGAGCACCATTAATGTACGTGGCGGATCTGTGGTGGCCTCAGGGGGCATAGAGGAGTCTTGAGACTAAGCAAAATGTCTCACTTGTAAATACATAAAAAATTCCCGATGGGAAATGCAATATTTCTACTGCAGATCAGAAAAAGACAACAAAGAAGTACCCCCTGGGTCATAGATATCTCTGATAGCAGCAATCCCCTTCTCTCTCCAATTCAGGAAATGTGCATTATCAAGGCCAGGGAGGAAGCAGGGGTTGCCCCAAAATGTAGTGTGAGGAGAAACGTCAGGTCGTCTACCAGCTTTAATATGAGTAGTATGCCATGCTTGATAAGTATGCCAAAATAGGACATTATGTTTAATCTCAGATGGAAGTTGGGGTTTAGGTGTGTGAAGAATTTCTGCAGGCAGGGTCTACTGGCCCACAGGGGTACCAGGGAAACCACCGGTAGGCCCCACTGTCTGAGGGCCCAATCCTTCCTCAGTTTCAAGACTGTGAACTTGTATTATACATGGTAGATATGTTGCATTACACTGTACTAAACTATTGTGTATTTCAAGCCTCTGTGGAGGCTGGCCACACCCCCTTTGTAGGCTGGACACACTCCAAAGTATGGGCCCCTATCACTGCATTCCCCCCGGTGGACCCATCATGCCCCAGTCCGACACTGGCTGCAGGGGAGAAGGGATGGAAGATAGCAAGTTCAAGTGACAAGTTTATAAATACTGACCTTCCCCAGAGCCAATCCTTAATATAACGGTACATCGCGGCCCTACTAAATATATCAGGGTCCGGGATTCCCAAACCGCCTTCCTCACGTAATAATTGTAACCTGGCATAGGGGACTCTCGGTCTTTTACCAGCCCAAAAAATTTAGTGAAGCACTGTTGAAGAAAAAGTACATCTTCTAAGGAGGGCAATGGGGAGCATAAGGAGGAAATAAGAGATCTTGGGATAGACTACACTTTTAATGACTTCTGCTCGATCCATTAGTGACAATGGCAGGGACGTCCAATCCGCAAGAATTTTAGCCACCTTAGATAATATAGTACCCAAATTAGCCGTATACAAATCCGCAAGGGAAGTGGGGATATGAACACCTAGATATCGAAGGCTATTCTGGACTATCGGAAATCGGGACAAGACAGTATATTTACTAATATTCGTGTTTGTGCCGATTTTTAGGGAGTTTGATCTCGAATTTTATCGGTTGTATTTTACTGCAACTTTTTGAATCCATCTACGGTAATTTACTAAGCTGCCGAGTTTTCTATTTTGTTTTTTTCCGATGTCGAGGTCATTCATATTGTCGGGCAGTGTTTTACGGAAGTGATTAGTAAAACACTGCCGGACATAACACAATGAATCCCGGCCGGATCTGTGAGATCCGTGCAGGGCTTCATTGTGTACAGTACACTATTCTTTATTTTTTCACAAAGGCTATCAGCCTCCCATCCACCGCCCATGGATGGGGGGACAGCCTCGGGCTTCACCCCTGGCCCTTGGATGGCTGAAGGGGGGACACCTTGATTTACGGGGTCCCCTCTTCTCCAGGGTACCCTGGCCAGAGGTGACTAGTTGGGGGGGTAATGCCACGGCCGCAGGGACCAGTATAACAGTGTCCCCCGGCTGTGACATTATCTCTCTGGCTAGTGGTGCCCGGAGCTGGTTTAAAAAATACGGGGGACCCCCTACGTCTTTTGTCTTCCATATTTTTTGAACCAGGACCGGACGCAGAGCCCGATGCTGGTTGTATAAATATGGGGGGACCCTACACAATTTTTCCCCTGTATTTTTACAACCAAAGAGCCAGAGGCTGGTTATGCTTAGGAGGGGGGACCCCACACAATTTTTTTCTTGGATTTTAAAGGAAAACAGACCATTTCCCACAGATAAGCATGCACGGATCTCATTGATCTGTGCATGACTATCCAAACAAGCCAGGAAAAAGCAGGTCTATTTTTGTGCTGCTTTTTTTTACGATTTGCAAAAAAATACGACTACAATTGACCATTCATTGATAAACACCAAAATATGAATGAATAGTAAATTCCCATGTTGTATGAACAAACAGCCGTTTTGACCGATGGTCTATTCATTCGTATTTCTGCCCTCTGCCGTGAAAACCATTACGAATACAGCCAACATTGCCGAGATTTGTGCTTAGTAAATTCCCGTGTTGACACTTTGGAAGAAAAAAAACTCTGACAAAATCAGGACTTTAGTAAATAAAACCTCGGGTGTGAAAAGAATAGGGAGGAACCTGAAAGAAGAAGAAGAAGAAGCTCGGATTTAGAGATATTAATTTTGTACCCTGCAAATGAGCCAAATATCTCATTAAAGAGACAATTTCGGGGATAGAGGTAAGAGGCCGCAAAATATAGAGGAGCATATCGTCGGCGTATAGCGACAATTTGACTGTGATATCCTTAATCTGAATAAATACCAGTAAAACTGATAGAATTTCTCAGTGATACAGCAAAGGGTTCCAAGGCTAAAGCAAAGAGCAAAGGCGATAAGGGGCATCCCTGCCGTGTACCGCTCTGAATAAGAAATGGGGAGAAAGGACACCATTCCCTAAAACTTGAGTAGACGGGGACTCATATAGATGGGAAATTAATGAGACAAAGTCGTCAGGGGCACCAAACCACCGTAGTGTTTCATACAGGTGGTCCCATGTGACCAGGTCAAATGCCTTTACGGCATCAAGGGATAACAGGACATTGGTGTCGGTGACCCCGGAGGACTGAAGGCCCTGCATAACAGCCAAAACCTTTCATAAATTACTAACTGATTGTCTACCCCATACAAATCCGGTCTGATCAGTGTGGACTATGTCTGGAACAACAAATTTAAGCCTATCAGAGAGGATTTTAGTGAACACTTTATAATCAGTGTTCAAGAGGGAAATTGGACGGTAAGAACTAGGAAGTTCAGGGTCCCGTCCAGGTTTCGGGATAACTTTTATAACTGCAGAGTTAAAATATTGTGGCAAAGGGTCACCCTGCAAGAAGGAATTAAATAGCACAGAAAGGGGCTCACACAGTCGAGGGGAAAGAATTCTATAGTAATCTTTGGCAAAGCCATCCGGGCCCGGGGTCTTCCCAGTCTTAAGCCCCGCTATCGCTGCTGAAACCTCCTCACCTGTTATAGGCGCGAGTAATGAGGCGCAGTGTGTCTCTGACATCTGTGGCAGGTCAGTAGTAACCCAAAAGTTGGACTTATGCACTTGATTAATAACAGGGCGTGAATAAAGATCAGTATAGAAGGATTGTAGTACCTCAGCAATCTCAGCCGAGGTGCGTACTCTGTCACCATCCTGGTTGAGTAGAGAATGAATGACCACTTTAGGGTGTCTGCCTTTTAACAAACGAGATAAGAGTTTGCCAGACTTATTGCCATATCTGTAGATCCCACAATTCCTTGAAAATTAGTATTTGGCCTCCATCTGAGAGAGTAGAGTGTCAAACAATGTTTTTTGTGTAAGGTATCGGTCTCTAGAGGAAGGGGAGGGGGAGGATTTGAATTCCTGAAATGAGTGAGTAAGGGCCAACTAGGCCTCTAAATATTGTGAGTTCAAGTCTAAGTCCCTTTTTTTACTATAAGACGTGATGTGTCCTCTGATAACCGATTTAGACGCCTGCCAATATAAAGCGGGGTTATCACATAAAGCCTCACCATTACGGGTATGATATTCTAGCCACGCTGCTTCTAATGAGGAGTGAAACTTCAAAGAGTTACTTAAATGGAAGTGCCAGGAGTGAAAATTGGCCCTTTCAGATTTAAGTACAAGTTTCATACAGCATAAGGCGTGGTCGGAGATACAAATAACTTTAATCTTGGAATCAGCCACTTTAGAAAAAAGAGATTCAGAAAGCAGCAGATAATCAATCCTTGATAATGTGTGATGCGCAGCTGAGAGACACGTAAATTCCCTCTCCAACCGATAGCAAGCACGCCACACAT
This sequence comes from Pseudophryne corroboree, assembly GCF_028390025.1. Lineage (NCBI taxonomy): Eukaryota > Metazoa > Chordata > Amphibia > Anura > Myobatrachidae > Pseudophryne > Pseudophryne corroboree. The sequence goes on along the minus strand of NC_086445.1, from coordinate 108,864,963 downwards.
CCACCAGAGACAGTTGGGAACAAATATAGGGCATACCAACCCTCGGCATTGAGGGGGGAGAGCGAGGGGGATGGGACTTATCCATAGTAGGGGAAGAAAATATATTAAAATCTCCACCAAGAATGATTGGAATCTCAGTGTGGCTAAGCAATTTAGTAATAATATGTGAGTAAAACTGCTTGGAATAATGATTGGGAGCATAAATAATGCGCAGTAAAAATCTAGTATTATCCAGTGTGACATCAACAATCACATAGCGACCCTGGGAAACATCCAAAACTGTATGGACAGAAAGAGGGACAGTGGGGTAAATTTACTAAGAATCGTATTTTCCTGTTTGAGGTCAAAGTTCAATCACGAATGACATCGAAAGTGTAAATATGCAACTTTTTGAATTGATTACGACTAATTTACTAAGCTGCCGTATTCTGCATTTTCGGGTTTTCCGATGTCGATGTCATTCGTTTTTTTTGGCAGTGTTTTACGTGAGTGACTTGTAAAACACTGCCGACTTTAATACAATGAATCTCGGCCGGATCTGAGAGATCCGTGCTGGGCTTCATTGTGCACTTTGTTTAAAAAAAAAAAAAGTTTAAATGTAAAAAAAAAATTGCGTGGGGTCCCCCCTCCTAAGGCAAACCAGCCTCGGGCTCTTTGAGCCGATCCTGGTTGCAGAAATATGGGGAAAAAATGGACAGGGGTTCCCCCATATTTAAACAACCAGCATCGGGCTCTGCGCCTGGTCCTGGTTCCAAAAATACGGGGGACAAAAAGCGTAGGGGTCCCCCGTATTTTTGAAACCAGCACCGGGCTCCACTAGCTGGACAGATAATGCCACAGCCGGGGGTCACTTTTATACAGTGCCTTGCGGCCGTGGCATCAAATATCCAACTAGTCACCCCTGGCCGGGGTACCCTGGGGGAGTGGGGACCCCTTCAATCAAGGGGTCCCCCCCCCAGCCACCCAAGGGCCAGGGGTGAAGCCCGAGGCTGTCCCCCCATCCAATGGGCTGCGGATGGGGGGCTGATAGCCTTTGTTCAAAGTGTTTGATATTGTTTTTAGTAGCAGTACTACAAGGCCCAGCAAGCCTCCCCCGCAAGCTGGTACTTGGAGAACCACAAGTACCAGTATGCGGCGGAAAAACGGGCCCGCTGGTACCTGTTGTACTACTACTAAAAAAATACCCCAATAAAGACATCACACACACACCTTGAAAGTATAACTTTAATACATACATGCACACCAACATACATACATACTTACCTATGTTCCCACGCAGGTCGGTCCTCTTCTCCAGTAGAATCCATGGTGTACCTGTAGAAAAAATTATACTCACATAATCCATGGTTGAAGGCTCCTCTGCTTGTAATCCTTTTGTAATCCACGTACTTGAAAAAATAAAAAAACGGAAACCCGACCACGAACTGAAAGGGGACCCATGTTTTCACATGGGACCCCTTTCCCCGAATGCCAGAAACCCACTCTGACTGATGTCTAAGTGGGTTTCTTCAGCCAATCAGGGAGCGCCACGTTGTGGCACCCTCCTGATCGGCTGTGTGCTCCTGTACTGTCTGACAGGCGGCACACGGCAGTGTTACAATGTAGCGCCTATGCGCTCCATTGTAACCAATGGTGGGAACTTTCAGGTCAGCGGTTGACCGAAAGTGACCTCACCGCTGACCTGAAAGTTCCCACCATTGGTTACAATGGAGCGCATAGGCGCTACATTGTAACACTGCCGTGTGCCGCCTGTCAGACAGTACAGGAGCACACAGCCGATCAGGAGGGTGCCACAACGTGGCGCTCCCTGATTGGCTGAAGAAACCCACTTAGACATCAGTCAGAGTGGGTTTCTGGCATTCGGGGAAAGGGGTCCCATGTGAAAACATGGGTCCCCTTTCAGTTCGTGGTCGGGTTTCCGTTTTTTTATTTTTTCAAGTACGTGGATTACAAAAGGATTACAAGCAGAGGAGCCTTCAACCATGGATTATGTGAGTATAATTTTTTCTACAGGTACACCATGGATTCTACTGGAGAAGAGGACCGACCTGCGTGGGAACATAGGTAAGTATGTATGTATGTTGGTGTGCATGGATGTATTAAAGTTATACTTTCAAGGTGTGTGTGTGATGTCTTTATTGGGGTATTTTTTTAGTAGTAGTACTACAGGTACCAGCGGGCCCATTTTTCCGCCGCATGCTGGTACTTGTGGTTCTCCAAGTACCAGCTTGCGGGGGAGGCTTGCTAGGCCTTGTAGTACTGCTACTAAAAACAATATCATTCACTTTTCACAAAGGCTATCAGCCCCCCATCCGCAGCCCATTGGATGGGGGGACAGCCTCGGGCTTCACCCCTGGCCCTTGGGTGGCTGGGGGGGGGGACCCCTTGATTGAAGGGGTCCCCACTCCCCCAGGGTTCCCCGGCCAGGGGTGAATAGTTGGATATTTGATGCCACGGCCGCAAGGCACTGTATAAAAGTGACCCCTGGCTGTGGCATTATCTGTCCAGCTAGTGGAGCCCGGTGCTGGTTTCAAAAATACGGGGGACCCCTACTCTTTTTGTCCCCCGTATTTTTGGAACCAGGACCAGGCACAGAGCCCGATGCTGGTTGCTTAAATATGGGGGAACCCCTGTCCATTTTTCCCCCAAATTTCTGCAACCAGGATCGGCTCAAAGAGCCCGAGGCTGGTTTGCCTTAGGAGGGGGGACCCCACGCAATTTTTTTTTTGAAAATTTATAACATTTCCCCCCCCTTCCCACTGAAAAACATGCACGGATCTCATGGATCCGTGCATGCCTATACAAACACGGGATAAAAAAGCAGGTCTGTTTTTTTTTAACACTTTTTCACGATTTGTATTTTAGCACGGCAGTGTTTGGCTATTGTCGGCAGTGTTTGTGTTTTGCACTTTTTAGTAAATGACCGATTTCTACCAAATTGCAGGCGTATTTGACCGATGGTGTATTGATTTGTGATTTTTTTCCTAGGACTTCGAAAATATTACGAATGCCCTCATCACTGCCGTGATTTTTGCTTAGTAAATTCCCGAGATGACACTTTGAAGAAAAAACAGCATCTCGGTCAAAATCGGGACCTTAGTAAATACACCCCAGTGTGTCTAGCCAAAATAATTACTCCCCGAGCTTTAGAAGAAAAAGATGAAGAGGCCACCACAGACCAGCCCATAGTATTTAGTTTAACCACCTCAGTAGGCATAAGGTGAGACTCTTGAAGGAAGATGACATCAACCCACAGTTTTCGAAGATAAAGTAAAATCTTTCTGCGTTTAGCAGGAGAGTTGATGCCTCCCACATTCCATGTGCTAATGTACAGACTAGCCATACATCAAAGTTACATGGGAAACAACAATCCCTAGGTAAGTGAGAATACGCTGCTGTATAAACTAGAGATGAGCGGGTTCGGTTCCTAAGAATCCGAACCCGCCCAAACTTCAGGTTTTTTTACACGGGTCCGAGCGACTCGGATCTTCCCGCCTTGCTCGGTTAACCCGAGCGCGCCCGAACGTCATCATCCCGCTGTCGGATTCTCGCGAGGCTCGGATTCTATCGCGAGACTCGGATTCTATATAAGGAGCCGCGCGTCGCCGCCATTTTCACACGTGCATTGAGATTGATAGGGAGAGGACGTGGCTGTCGTCCCCTCCGTTTAGAGTGACTAGAGTACTAGAGAGAGACACAAATTTTGGGGAGCATATAGGAGGAGTACTACTTGCTGCTGATAGTGTGACCAGTGACCAGTGCCACCAGTTTAATTAATCCGTTCTCTGCCTGAAAAAAAACGATACACAGTGTGACACAGTCACACAAACCATATCTGTGCTCAGCCCAGTGTGCTGCATCATATACTGTATATCATTATCTGACTGCTGAGTGCTCACTGCTCACACAGGTTAATTGTGGGGGAGACTGGGGAGCAGTTATAGCAGGAGTACATTTAAGTACAGTGCACACTTTTGCTGCCAGAGTGCCACTGCCAGTGTGACTGACCAGTGACCACTGACCACCAGTATTGTGATTGTCTGCTGACCACCAGTATATTGTGATTGTCTGCCTGAAAAAGTTAAACACTCGTCGTGTGGTGTTTTTATAAACGCATTCTGCAGACAGTGTCCAGCAGGTCCGTCATTACATAATATATACCTGTCCGGCTGCAGTACTAGTGTGATATATATATATATTTTAATTTTATCTCATTATCATCCAGTCTATATTAGCAGCAGACACAGTACGGTAGTCCACGGCTGTAGCTACCTCTGTGTCGGCAGTCGCTCGTTTATCCATAATTGTATACCACCTACCCGTGTTTTTTTTTTTTTTCTATCTTCTTGATACTAGTAGCTTACTTTAGGAGTCTGCAGTGCTGACAGACAGTGTCCAGCAGGTCCGTCATTACATAATATATACCTGTCCGGCTGCAGTACTAGTGTGATATATATATATATATATATATTTTAATTTTATCTCATTATCATCCAGTCTATATTAGCAGCAGACACAGTACGGTAGTCCACGGCTGTAGCTACCTCTGTGTCGGCAGTCGCTCGTCCATCCATAATTGTATACCACCTACCCGTGGTTTTTTTTTTTCTATCTTCTTGATACTAGTAGCTTACTTTAGGAGTCTGCAGTGCTGACAGACAGTGTCCAGCAGGTCCGTCATTACATAATATATACCTGTCCGGCTGCAGTACTAGTGTGATATATATATATATATTTTAATTTTATCTCATTATCATCCAGTCTATATTAGCAGCAGACACAGTACGGTAGTCCACGGCTGTAGCTACCTCTGTGTCGGCAGTCGCTCGTCCATCCATAATTGTATACCACCTACCCGTGTTTTTTTTTTTTTTTCTATCTTCTTGATACTAGTAGCTTACTTTAGGAGTCTGCAGTGCTGACAGACAGTGTCCAGCAGGTCCGTCATTACATAATATATACCTGTCCGGCTGCAGTACTAGTGTGATATATATATATATATTTTAATTTTATCTCATTATCATCCAGTCTATATTAGCAGCAGACACAGTACGGTAGTCCACGGCTGTAGCTACCTCTGTGTCGGCAGTCGCTCGTCCATCCATAATTGTATACCACCTACCCGTGGTTTTTTTTTTCTATCTTCTTGATACTAGTAGCTTACTTTAGGAGTCTGCAGTGCTGACAGACAGTGTCCAGCAGGTCCGTCATTACATAATATATACCTGTCCGGCTGCAGTACTAGTGTGATATATATATATATTTTAATTTTATCTCATTATCATCCAGTCTATATTAGCAGCAGACACAGTACGGTAGTCCACGGCTGTAGCTACCTCTGTGTCGCCAGGCGCTCGTCATCCATAAGTATACTAGTATCCATCCATCTCCATTGTTTACCTGAGGTGCTTTTTAGTTGTGCCTATTAAAATATGGAGAACAAAAATGTTGAGGTTCCAAAACTAGGGAAAGATCAAGATCGACTTCCACCTCGTGCTGAAGCTGCTGCCACTAGTCATGGCCGAGACGATGAAATGCCAGCAACGTCGTCTGCCAAGGCCGATGCCCAATGTCATAGTACAGAGCATGTAAAATCCGAAACACCAAATATCAGTAAAAAAAGGACTCAAAAATCTAAAATAAAATCGTCGGAGGAGAAGCGTAAACTTGCCAATATGCCATTTACCACACGGAGTGGCAAGGAACGGCTGAGGCCCTGGCCTATGTTCATGGCTAGTGGTTCAGCTTCACATGAGGATGGAAGCACTCAGCCTCTCGCTAGAAAAATGAAAAGACTCAAGCTGGCAAAAGCACAGCAAAGAACTGTGCGTTCTTCGAAATCCCAAATCCACAAGGAGAGTCCAATTGTGTCGGTTGCGATGCCTGACCTTCCCAACACTGGACGTGAAGAGCATGCGCCTTCCACCATTTGCACGCCCCCTGCAAGTGCTGGAAGGAGCACCCGCAGTCCAGTTCCTGATAGTCAGATTGAAGATGTCAGTGTTGAAGTACACCAGGATGAGGAGGATATGGGTGTTGCTGGCGCTGGGGAGGAAATTGACAAGGAGGATTCTGATGGTGAGGTGGTTTGTTTAAGTCAGGCACCCGGGGAGACACCTGTTGTCCGTGGGAGGAATATGGCCATTGACATGCCTGGTCAAAATACCAAAAAAATCAGCTCTTCGGTGTGGAAGTATTTCAACAGAAATGCGGACAACATTTGTCAAGCCGTGTGTTGCCTTTGTCAAGCTGTAATAAGTAGGGGTAAGGACGTTAACCACCTCGGAACATCCTCCCTTATACGTCACCTGCAGCGCATTCATAATAAGTCAGTGACAAGTTCAAAAACTTTGGGCGACAGCGGAAGCAGTCCACTGACCAGTAAATCCCTTCCTCTTGTAACCAAGCTCACGCAAACCACCCCACCAACTCCCTCAGTGTCAATTTCCTCCTTCCCCAGGAATGCCAATAGTCCTGCAGGCCATGTCACTGGCAATTCTGACGAGTCCTCTCCTGCCTGGGATTCCTCCGATGCATCCTTGCATGTAACGCCTACTGCTGCTGGCGCTGCTGTTGTTGCTGCTGGGAGTCGATGGTCATCCCAGAGGGGAAGTCGGAAGACCACTTGTACTACTTCCAGTAAGCAATTGTCTGTCCAACAGTCCTTTGCGAGGAAGATGAAATATCACAGCAGTCATCCTGTTGCAAAGCGGATAACTGAGGCCTTGACAACTATGTTGGTGTTAGACGTGCGTCCGGTATCCGCCGTTAGTTCACAGGGAACTAGACAATTTCTTGAGGTAGTGTGCCCCCGTTACCAAATACCATCTAGGTTCCACTTCTCTAGGCAGGCGATACCGAGAATGTACACGGACGTCAGAAAAAGACTCACCAGTGTCCTAAAAAATGCAGTTGTACCCAATGTCCACTTAACCACGGACATGTGGACAAGTGGAGCAGGGCAGGGTCAGGACTATATGACTGTGACAGCCCACTGGGTAGATGTATGGACTCCCGCCGCAAGAACAGCAGCGGTGGCACCAGTAGCAGCATCTCGCAAACGCCAACTCTTTCCTAGGCAGGCTACGCTTTGTATCACCGGTTTCCAGAATACGCACACAGCTGAAAACCTCTTACGGCAACTGAGGAAGATCATCGCGGAATGGCTTACCCCAATTGGACTCTCCTGTGGATTTGTGGCATCGGACAACGCCAGCAATATTGTGTGTGCATTAAATATGGGCAAATTCCAGCACGTCCCATGTTTTGCACATACCTTGAATTTGGTGGTGCAGAATTTTTTAAAAAATGAGAGGGGCGTGCAAGAGATGCTGTCGGTGGCCAGAAGAATTGCGGGACACTTTCGGCGTACAGGCACCACGTACAGAAGACTGGAGCACCACCAAAAACGCCTGAACCTGCCCTGCCATCATCTGAAGCAAGAAGTGGTAACGAGGTGGAATTCAACCCTATATATGCTTCAGAGGTTGGAGAAGCAGCAAAAGGCCATTCAAGCCTATACAATTGAGCACGATATAGGAGGTGGAATGCACCTGTCTCAAGCGCAGTGGAGAATGATTTCAACGTTGTGCAAGGTTCTGCTGCCCTTTGAACTTGCCACACGTGAAGTCAGTTCAGACACTGCCAGCCTGAGTCAGGTCATTCCCCTCATCAGGCTTTTGCAGAAGAATCTGGAGACATTGAAGGAGGAGCTAACACGGAGCGATTCCGCTAGGCATGTGGGACTTGTGGATGGAGCCCTTAATTCGCTTAACAAGGATTCACGGGTGGTCAATCTGTTGAAATCAGATCACTACATTTTGGCCACCGTGCTCGATCCTAGATTTAAAACCTACCTTGGATCTCTCTTTCCGGCAGACACAAGTCTGCTGGGGTTCAAAGACCTGCTGGTGAGAAAATTGTCAAGTCAAGCGGAATGCGACCTGTCAACATCTCCTCCTTCACATTCTCCCGCAACTGGGGGTGCGAGGAAAAGGCTCAGAATTCCGAGCCCACCCGCTGGCGGTGATGCAGGGCAGTCTGGAGCGACTGCTGATGCTGACATCTGGTCCGGACTGAAGGACCTGCCAACGATTACGGACATGTCGTCTACTGTCACTGCATATGATTCTCTCCCCATTGAAAGAATGGTGGAAGATTATATGAGTGACCGCATCCAAGTAGGCACGTCAGACAGTCCGTACTTATACTGGCAGGAAAAAGAGGCAATTTGGAGGCCCTTGCACAAACTGGCTTTATTCTACCTAAGTTGCCCTCCCACAAGTGTGTACTCCAAAAGAGTGTTTAGTGCCGCCGCTCACCTTGTCAGCAATCGGCGTACGAGGTTACTTCCAGAAAATGTGGAGAAGATGATGTTCGTTAAAATGAATTATAATCAATTCCTCCGTGGAGACATTGACCAGCAGCAATTGCCTCCACAAAGTACACAGGGAGCTGAGATGGTGGATTCCAGTGGGGACGAATTGATAATCTGTGAGGAGGGGGATGTACACGGTGATATATCGGAGGATGATGATGAGGTGGACATCTTGCCTCTGTAGAGCCAGTTTGTGCAAGGAGAGATTAATTGCTTCTTTTTTGGTGGGGGTCCAAACCAACCCGTCATTTCAGTCACAGTCGTGTGGCAGACCCTGTCACTGAAATGATGGGTTGGTTAAAGTGTGCATGTCCTGTTTATACAACATAAGGGTGGGTGGGAGGGCCCAAGGACAATTCCATCTTGCACCTCTTTTTTCTTTAATTTTTCTTTGCGTCATGTGCTGTTTGGGGAGTATTTTTTTGAAGGGCCATCCTGCGTGACACTGCAGTGCCACTCCTAGATGGGCCAGGTGTTTGTGTCGGCCACTAGGGTCGCTTAGCTTACTCACACAGCTACCTCATTGCGCCTCTTTTTTTCTTTGCGTCATGTGCTGTTTGGGGAGTGTTTTTTTGAAGGGCCATCCTGCGTGACACTGCAGTGCCACTCCTAGATGGGCCAGGTGTTTGTGTCGGCCACTAGGGTCGCTTACCTTACTCACACAGCTACCTCATTGCGCCTCTTTTTTTCTTTGCGTCATGTGCTGTTTGGGGAGTGTTTTTTGGAAGGGCCATCCTGCGTGACACTGCAGTGCCACTCCTAGATGGGCCAGGTGTTTATGTCGGCCACTAGGGTCGCTTAGCTTACTCACACAGCTACCTCATTGCGCCTCTTTTTTTCTTTGCGTCATGTGCTGTTTGGGGAGTGTTTTTTGGAAGGGCCATCCTGCGTGACACTGCAGTGCCACTCCTAGATGGGCCAGGTGTTTGTGTCGGCCACTAGGGTCGCTTAGCTTACTCACACAGCTACCTCATTGCGCCTCTTTTTTTCTTTGCGTCATGTGCTGTTTGGGGAGTGTTTTTTGGAAGGGCCATCCTGCGTGACACTGCAGTGCCACTCCTAGATGGGCCAGGTGTTTGTGTCGGCCACTAGGGTCGCTTACCTTACTCACACAGCTACCTCATTGCGCCTCTTTTTTTCTTTGCGTCATGTGCTGTTTGGGGAGTGTTTTTTGGAAGGGCCATCCTGCGTGACACTGCAGTGCCACTCCTAGATGGGCCAGGTGTTTGTGTCGGCCACTAGGGTCGCTTATCTTACTCACACAGCTACCTCATTGCGCCTCTTTTTTTCTTTGCGTCATGTGCTGTTTGGGGAGTGTTTTTTGGAAGGCCCATCCTGCGTGACACTGCAGTGCCACTCCTAGATGGGCCAGGTGTTTGTGTCGGCCACTAGGGTCGCTTACCTTACTCACACAGCTACCTCATTGCGCCTCTTTTTTTCTTTGCATCATGTGCTGTTTGGGGAGTGTTTTTTGGAAGGGCCATCCTGCGTGACACTGCAGTGCCACTCCTAGATGGGCCAGGTGTTTGTGTCGGCCACTAGGGTCGCTTATCTTACTCACACAGCTACCTCATTGCGCCTCTTTTTTTCTTTGCGTCATGTGCTGTTTGGGGAGTGTTTTTTTTGGAAGGGCCATCCTGCGTGACACTGCAGTGCCACTCCTAGATGGGCCAGGTGTTTGTGTCGGCCACTAGGGTTGCTTAGCTTAGTCATCCAGCGACCTCGGTGCAAATTTTAGGACTAAAAATAATATTGTGAGGTGTTCAGAATAGACTGAAAATGAGTGGAAATTATGGTTTTTGAGGTTAATAATACTTTGGGATCAAAATGACCCCCAAATTCTATGATTTAAGCTGTTTTTTAGTGTTTTTAAAAAAAAACACCCGAATCCGACAAAAAAAATTCGGTGAGGTTTTGCCAAAACGCGGTCGAACCCAAAACACGGCCGCGGAACCGAACCCAAAACCAAAACACAAAACCCGAAAAATTTCAAGTGCACATCTCTAGTATAAACATGTGCCGAGCATATGAAATAACATTATCACCCATAGCTGCTACTAGAGAACCATTGGACGAACAGGGGTCAACACATGGGGGAAGAAGGGGGAGGGCAAGAAGAAAGAGAAAAAAGGGGGACAAAAACACATAGAAAACAGAGAACATAACAATAACACAATGGAAGAAAGTCCTGCAGAGGACAATCATACTTTCAGAGCAATCAGAACAACCGGTTCCAGCAAGCACTGAAGCTGCACTAGACAGCTGCAGCACCAGCAAGAAAAATTAAATCCTGAGAAAAAGAATGGGGGGGGGACGGACGGACGGTTTCCTTACTCACCATCGGCAACTTATGAAGAAAAATACAAACATGATAATAGTAAAATAAGAAAAGAACAGAGCACACAGAGTATTATGAGAATAACACAATGAAAATGATCCCTACTATGTGGAAATGAGCAGTATAGAGAATATAGCATTTTATCAGAAAAATAATAAAAGGAGCAAGGATTGTCCAGCAAAAATCAATCAGAACAAACAGCTGCATGGGGTCAGGATCCAATTGGTAAAACGAACACCTGCAACAACCCGTAATCTATCAAGCAGCCTTGTAATCAATGCATGAGGTAAGTAAGGGTCTTAGAGGTATGCTCAGCCATCCCGGTCTGGAGCGTTGTTAATCAGAGAAGAGTCATCACCGGCCTCGCCAGCCTCCAAGACGTAAGCTTCCGTGTCCGCCAAATTTGTAAAATCCTTAAAGGAAGTACCTTCAAAGAGACGCAATCTGGCAGGGAAAAGCAAAGCAAATTTCTTATACGCCTTGACTAGGCGCGAGCAGAAGGGGCTGGATTCACGTTGTGCACGGGAGACCTCCGCAGAGTAATCCGGGAAAATGGCCAAATGGCTATCCTCCCATTGCAAATTTCTGTGCTTTCTGGAGGCCATCCATATCGCCTCCTTGTGGACAAAATCCAAACACTTGAATATGACTACATGAGGTCTGCTGTTAGGTGAAGAACGTGGGGGGCCGAGTCTATGGGCCCTCTCAATGACCAAGCCAGAGCATTCATCCTGTATACAGTATGTAATAAATCGGGCAAAGACGATTGCAGGAAGAGAAACAAGTCAGGGCCCTTCAGTGACTCAGGAAGACCCAGCACTCTAAGATTCGATCTCCTCGATCTATTTTCAAGTTCATCAACCTTGTTAAGCAGCTGGTAATGTGATTTCTGCAGCTCGTCATATTTATGCTTGAGGTCTCCAACATCCTGAAAAGTCTCCCCCAATCTGTGTTCATTAGTAATAACAGTCTTAGACAATTGCTTGAGCTGAGACTTAAGATCTTTCACTGACTGCTGCATTTTAGAAGCATGGGCATCCATAATAGGCGCCATAGCATCCCTGACAGCTCTCATCACGTCTGCATATGTCACTGGGGAGTCAGGGATGATTCTGTGAGTCGGCACGCCTGTTTAACACTGCCAGCAGCCTGCAGGCTTGTTTTTATAGTGGGTGCGGCGGCCATCTTGGATTCCCAGGCTGTTTTTCTGACCGCGATCTCTGGGTTTTTGGGGGCATGGGGGAGGACAGGAACCTGTCCATCCAGTCTCCAGCACTCTCCCACTGATGGTAGGCACCAGGCGCGGAAGAAACGCTGCAGGGATGCGGCTAAGTGGGCTCCGGTTGTCGAGGGTGCAGGAGAGCTGCAGTGATCAGCATCTCCTCACATAAGCGCCGGAGAGCAGAGCCCCTTATACACATTACATCACACAGTAGTACCCTTTATATACATTACGCCACACAGTACTGCCCCTTATACACATTATGCCAGTCACTAGAGCCCCTTATACACCTTATGTCACACACTAGAGCCCCTTACACACATTATACCCACACAGTAGTGCCCCCTACACATTATGCTCACACGGTAGTAGAGCCCAGTACACACGTTATTCCCACACAGTAATAGATCCCCCTATACATCTTATGTCACACAGTAATAAAGCCCCCTGCACATGTTATTCCTACACAATAGTAGTGCCCATAACGCAGGTTATTCCCACACAGTAGTTATTCCTTTTAGATACATTATGTCTTAAAGTAGTAGAGCTCTTTACACACGTTATGCCCACACAGTAGTAGATCCACTTACACATGGTATGCATGCACAATAGTAGAGCCCCTTACACATTATGCCCATACAGTAGTAATGCCCCTTATGCACATTATGTCCACACAGTAGTGCAGATAAAGACAGCACTAGGTGACAGGACATATGGTGGCTGCACTCTCTCTGCCTGCACCCAGTTACTGTGTATGGGGACCCTGGGGCACATGTATAATAATTCAGTGAGTGAGTCTAACTCTGAGCTTATCAGGGGAGGATGCTGCCTACTCTGCCATTCACCATTTGTTCCATATTGGTCCCTGCTCCTCTGGATTTGCTCAGTGTTTGAACATCTGCTTGGCATATGCGCTGTCCATGCTGTGCTTTGGTCCCTTCCTCTCCTCCTCAGAGATCTTTGGAGCTCAAGCGCATTAATTGGAGGCAGCAGGCAGGGAGGTGGGCCTTTAGGATGGGAGGGAGCTGCAGCTTCAGTACTTCACTTCTCTCTCTTAGTGCTCCCAGTACTCATTGGGTAGGGGCGGTCATAGGAGGCAGAGGTTAATTAGATTTCACAAATGGGGTGGGATGTACTAAGGGAAAAATGCGGTAAACCCCGTATTTTCAAATGTACTAAGACCCCACCGCCGGTTTTTCGCCTACCAGGGTATCGCCATCTCTGGATGGCGATACCCTATAGAAGCCTATGGGCTTTTTATCGTTGGCCACCACAACCCGCCGCCTCCGCCGCCCCCACCGCAGATGCCTCCCCCCAGCTTACCTTCCTCCAGGCAGCCCTGGTCCTGGAAGGTAATCTCATTTCCCTAGCAACGCAGCCGGAGGTCCTTCTGGGTGCAGGGCACAGGAGGAGGCGCAGGGGACAGCCTGCTGCCTTGTTCCCGGCAGCTGAGGTGAAGGAGAGCCCAGGGAGGTGACGGAGACCACTCGCACACCACCTTACAGGTATCACGGGGAGCCCCGTCACCGCATTGCGATGTTGATCGCATATGTTAGTACATATGCGATCAACATCGCTGCCATGGGCGGCGAGGGGCGACAATGTATGTTAATTCTTCCCGCCCATGGTGTTTTGTCAAATGCAGGCATTAGGCAGTTAGTGATCGTGACAGTGACCAGTTTGGCACACAGGACATCTGCGCTCTGTGCAGTAAGTGCAAACTTAGATCAGGGTAAAGAGGTGGATGTAATCTTTTTAGACTTTGCGAAAGCTTTCGACACTGTACCACGCATGAGACTTATCTACAAGCTACAAGAAATAGGGCTAGGAAGTAAAATATGCACTTGGATCAAAAATTGGTTAGATAATAGGGAGCAGCGCGTTGTGGTTAATGGATCTTTTTCAAATTGGACTGAAGTGTTAAGTGGTATGCCGCAAGGCTCAGTATGAGGACCGCTATTGTTCAATATTTTCATTAACGACCTAACAGAAGGTCTAGAGAGCATGGTGTCAATTTTTGCAGATGATACCAAATTGTGTAAAGTTAGAAATACGGAGGGGGATGCTGAGTCGCTTCAGAACCCCTTAGTTAAATTAGAAGCATGGGCAGCGAAATGGAGAATGCGCTTCAATATAGACAAGTGTAAGGTATTGCACTGTGGTAACAAGAACAAAAATAACACCTACATACTAAATGGGGTCAAATTAGGGGATTCTGTACTGGAAAAGGACTTAGGTGTCCTCATAGATAGTAAACTAAGCAGTAGTACCCAAAGTAGGATTGCAGCAAAGAAGGCTAATAAGATATTAGCATGCATAAAACGGGGAATTGATGCTAGGGATGAGAGTGTTATACTCCCGTTGTATAAATCACTAGTGAGGCCACACCTTGAAAACTGTGTACAATTCTGGGCACCATACTACAAAAAGGATATCCTGGAGCTAGAAAAGGTTCAGAGGCGGGCGACCAAACTAATTAAGGGCATGGAGACGCTGGATTACGAGGAAAGGCTTGCAAGGCTAGGCATGTTTACATTGGAAAAGAGGAGACTAAGAGGGGACATGATCAACATCTACAAATATATAAGAGGACAATACACAGATCTTGCGCAGGACCTGTTTTTGGTTAGATCAGAAAACTCGTGGACACTCGCTCAGGTTAGAGGAGAGGAGATTCTGCACAATACGGCGTAAAGGCTTTTTCACGGTAAGGACGATACGTGTTTGGAATTTCCTGCCTGAGGGAGTTGTAATGGCGGACTCAGTCAACACCTTTAAGAAAGGATTAGATAAATTCCTAATGGATAAGGATATCCAGGGTTATGGTGCATAGTCACGCACTATAGTTATTATAAAAAAGAGGGATAAAACGTAACGGCTGACATCAGCATCAGTCAAAATTTTATACCAAATAATCCTGCATAGGAGACCACAAATAGGTTGAACTCGATGGACAAATTTTCTTTTTTCAACCTTAGATACTATGTTAGACTATATTAGACTATGTTAGACTATGTTAGCAGCACTGGTCACACCAACCTAGTTATGGCCCTGGTGTTGGGACATCCAAGAGGAGAAGACACCTGTAGATACAAGAGAGGTAAATGTGGGTGATGTCAATGTACAGTAGAGGTGGTATGGGAGGATAAAATAGATATACAAGTCACCAAAAGGAAGAACTCTCTGGAGCAAACTAATGGGGGCTGAGAATGGACCCCTGGGGGACACCAACAGGTAGAGGGAGGGGATGGGAGTGAAGTTAGGATCAGAATCATAGGAGTGGTTGGAAACTTGGAGTGAAATCAGTGTCTTGGAGGATCTTTAGGAGGCGATTCATATTTAAAAAAACTGCATAGACAACTAAGCAACAAGGGTCTATAATCCACAGTAACCAAATCATCAAAGAGAATCAAAACATAAAAATTCATCACTAAATAGAGTTTGTTAGATCCAACTACAAATTTAACTGAAAACAAGTTTATATACCACTTTAAAAACTGCATTACTGAGAAAATGATCACATTGGATTAAAAACAACAACAACAAGTCAAATAATAATAATAATAATAATAATAATAATAATAATAATATAATCCAACAAAAAATGTACAGAAGACTACAGTGTAAACCCCCCCCCCCCACCCCCCCATAACCATTAGTTGATTTGCAGAGGAACAGCATTTCTTCGGAATCATTTTTTAATGAGGTTTCTCTTGTTGTGTTTTCGTGTTAATCTACTTTTGCTGTGTTCATAGGACGATTCTATGTAATTGGTTAGATAAGAGCAATGCTTTGCGATTTTCAAATATTGTGCAATTAGCAGGATAAGAATCTCTAATTATTTAGTGCATGCTGTCCTAAGATGAATTCTACTAAATATAGATCAACATTTTATTTCTTGGAGCTTGGTTACGGGAGACACACAATGATGCCTTTTATGCGATTGCATTGTGTGGGACACCTGCCTTAGTAACACAAATACAGGTTTTAGTTTATTTTTACAGTGATAATATAGTATCATGGCATGCTGGGTAATGAACAATTGCCTCTTAACCTTAACGCATTGTGTAGAATGTCCTATAAGCTCTGTCAATATGATTTTTGTCAGTTTCAGACCTAGAGTTAGTTTATTTTAATGCTTTATGCTGTTGAATGTGTTAAATTAAGGTGCACTCAATAAGGGGTTTCCAATTAGTCGCGGTTATTAACTGCGGCTAATGGATTCACCCCTGGCTATCCTATTGTCCCCAATAAACTGGCACGAGGCAAAGCTTATCTGGATGCAGGCGAAACAAAATCCCTGAAAAGCGGGGACTTTTCTGGGACGCGGAAGCGAAATCATACAGGTTTCACTGAACCAGAGTGTTTTCATGCGAGAATGTTTTTTTTTCTGGACGTCCTAATAGGATTACTGGAAAAAAATATTAGTGAAAAATCAGGAAACAAAAATAACCCTCTGTTGTGTGCACCGATAATTGGATATCCCTGAAATTGGTAACTGGACTATAGATCTATACTAAAAAGGTCTACAGTCAATAGGTCTACCACTAATGGTAGACATGCATTATGTCGACAGGGTCAAAAAGTCGACATGGTCAAAAGGGCGACATGTAAAAGGTAGACAGTTCAACATGTCGACAGGGTTAAAAGGTCAACATGGTCAAAAGGTCGACATAACAATGGTTGACACACATATGGTAGGCACACTTTTTTAATTTATTTTTCAGTTTATGCATACATTACCATCCACGTGGACTACGATTAGGAATAGTATCCCTTGCCGAGCGCAGCGGTAGCGGAGCGAGGCACCTTGCCCGAATCATGACAAGCCAGGCGAACCATGCGAGGGGACGCAGTACACTAATGGGGCTTGTTTTTGGCAGAAAAGTTAAAACACCCCCCAAAAAAATAATAATAAAAAATACATTTTTAAATTTTTTTTATATCTACCTTTTTTTGTGTCGACCATTTCCATGTCGACCTTTTGACCCTGTCCACCTTTTGACCATTCCTACTGACTATATACTGTAATCTATATCGACCTTTTGACCCTGTCGACCTTTTGACCCTATCGACCTAATGCATGTCTACCATTAGTGGTAGACCTATTGACTGTAGACCTTTTTAGTGTAGATCTAATAACCCACAACATCAAAAATCCCTAAATCAAGGAAATATATAATTCTAGTGACTCACTTAAAACACTGACATCCCTTTTCTCCAATGTGTTAAAGCGTTATTCACAAAGGTATTTATATGCAAAAATCATCCATCATCCAGCTCATTAGCATAGATCTAATGTCACGTCTGCATTATCTTAAAGAACGTTATGTTATTTAAATCTTCCTGGCTGGTGTCCCAGCCTGATAGTGAAAAGCATTTGCTTGGAAAAGGAGAGATGGTAACAGTTATAAATAGATAAAGTATGAGTTTTACTGTGCGGTAAATAAGTGTCTTTCCAGCAAATAGATAAATAATTGTTTTTCATTTTGTAGTTGGTCATGTCTGATTTATATAATGATCAATGAGGATTTATATAATGACCAGTGAGTAATAAATCTACATACTGAGAATAGTAGTGAGTCTTCATGTTAATAGAAAATGTATTATGTGTATATTATTATACTGTAACACAAGTGGGTATTATGTTTTCAGCGGAGTAAACTTAACCAAAATGAATGGAGAGACCAGCATTTTGGGGATGTTTAATAAACATAATTATCTAAAAAAAAATCAAGAAAATGTGATATTTGTGTTTTCTGGAGATAAGTTTTTTTTTTTTTTAACAGATAACTATTTCATTTCCAGTGGCAGTTGCAGCACAGTCCAAAATTCAGATAGTTCAAACTATACATGACATTTTTCCAGTTATACAGTATGGAAGAGACAACAAGAGCACTCCCACTGATTTTTAAAAGTAGGCTCTTATGTGGAAAAGACAATCAAATTCGGACAAAGAAGTGTCCCCTAGGGTACCAGGACTGATGCTAAGTAGCACAATCTACTCAGATTTTTATTTTTTTATATGTTTTTAACACAATGGCAGACAATATTCTCTGTTTCACCTCTCACATCATTTCTATTTTGGGTAAGTTAACCTGCAGCAAGTGTATCTACAGGATGGCTATCTACATGTCAAGTGCAACTATCAATTGCAGCTGTCTCAAAGATTACGCATTTGTTACAAAGATAAACCCATGTGGATAGAACATAATGTGGAAACACAACCACAACTCTAGCAAATGCTAGGACCAGTAGATGTGGTGGGGGGTGGTGTTGGTTGGGTTACTTGTTACAATCCTGGAATGTCCATGTAACTTCTGCCTTTTAGGGAGACCTCCTGGACTCCTGAGAAAGCAAACCACAGGAGTTCTATTTCCATGTTGTGTCTTTTGATGAGAGAACAACCTCCACTGTAACTGTATAGGCAACCACTTCTAAAATGAAGGGAAAATCGAGAAGTAATCAGATGTTTAAGAAGAGAGAATGCGTTCCTAGCTGCAGGAGGCCAAGCCTTGCTATCTGTTTCTTCCTGATAAGTGCTGTGATAGGAGCAACTATGGATGAATAATCCCTGGTAAACTATCTGTAGAAACTGCAGAATTCCAAATATTACTTGCATTTAATCCTTTAGGATGAGGCCTTTTGACAATAGCGGCTAGCATCTCAGGATTCATCGGAAAATTGGAACCAGAAATGAAGTATCCAGAAATGCAGTCTCCTCTTGCTTAAAGAGGCATTTTTCCAGTTTGCAGTATAGCTAGTTTGCCTGAAGACCACAACGTATTTATACAGGAGATCCCAGAATATTCTGTTTATGTATGTTTGGAAGACTGATGGGGCATTACTCAATTCGAATGAGTAAATACTGAAATCTTGGTCACAGTGATTTTTTTATTTGCAGTGAAAATTTAATTAACACAAGTCCAGAATAATTCATCCACTTGAGCACTGAGTTCATAAATTCTAATCACTGCTGATCCCAACAAGATATCTGGAGGATATTGCCATTCCATGCACTGTGACAAAGATTTCAGGAAGAATTTTGATCTAAAATGTGGATTGAAAGCCATAACTATTAGTTAAACCAGATGGAAGAATGTAAAGAGTCCATGTTTTGGCTACATTCCAAGCTGGTCTTTATCTACTGACTACGCTTCCAGGTTGACTAGAAACCCATCGCATAGAAGCTCATTTTTTTAGTTCCCTGCTCTCTCGGGTGTGCAAATGATTCCTGCTTTGTTAATAAATTTCCTATTTTATACGGAAGCGGGTATCCTTTGCTTTTATGCCATATGGCCAAATTGGGAGCTGGTCTAATCACTCCATGGAAGGGGGGTCGCATATAAGGAGTGACAAAGAAACCGATGTATGATTGCACCTACACTTTGTTGTGTGATTATGGTACGTGTGTCCATATGTGAAAGTGATATTTGAAGGTGATCTGCTATACTTTTATCCTTATCCACGTGATGACTGACCTCTGATGTTTAAGATACCTTTGTAGTATTCATATACCCAGTTTATCTGTGACTTACACTGGTCCTTCTATCTTGCATCTGGTTAAGCCTAAAAGTGGACTTATATCCACCTATACACGTATTTAGACATCATGTACTCAAAAGGGCGTGCCTCTTGAATGTGGACATATGACAAAATGTATTGTTGTTGTTTTTTTTTTTTCTGAGGTACCTGACCAAAGTTGACCCTGCAGTAAACCTCCAACCACATTGCTTTTTATTTTGGATGAGCTAAAGATTTATCTAAAGGCATTTTTTTGTATCTATTGTTTATACTATGTGTATATATATATATATATATATATATATATATATATATATATACACACACACAATATCCAAGAAGACAGATGGCACTCAGAGACTTAAATTTTTAAATGCAATACATCCTTTTACATTTAAAAATTGAAGTCTCTGAGTGCCATCTGTCTTCTTGGATATTGCATTACTACTTATGGATGGAGCACCTGAGCTTGCTATACTTGAGTACCTGAGTGCCGGCTGTTTGTGGATGGTATATATATATATATATATATATATATATATATATATATATATATACTGTATATTCATACTATTTTGTGATATGTATTTCATTATACCTGTATTACTGTGATCTACTGTATTTGAAATGGGAGATTGTTTGCATTTTTCCTGTTGTTAAAGGTGTTGGTGAACCTTTTGTACAGGGGGCAGCAAATGCCTTCTATCAATGGTGAAACGCGTCAAGATGATACATGCTTTTGAAATCCTGTGTGTCCCTAAGAACTGTACATATACTAACAGGAGACGAAAGTGGGCCCAGCTGTTTAAACCTACTCTCACTGATGGACAATCAAACTTGAAACCAGACATAGGCATCAATTTTGGTGAGCAGATAAACTGGGGAAAAGCCATCACCAAATTTCTAGACTGGAATATTACTATCTATTCATTTATTACTCCAATATTATTGTATACATTTACTACATTGTTTCAATGTTATTTTGATAGCATAGCTTGTTTGTTTGCTTCTAAGCGCAATATTATTGTGCATTTTTCTACACTGTTTCAATATTGTGTTGCTGCCACAACTTTTCTGGAGGTGTTTTTAGAGAGATAGTAACTTTAATGATGTTTTGTTTAACAAACAATGTTATCTTTATATGGAAATTGTGGTATTGGGGTTTGAGCTGTATTCCCTTTATATAATGTCCTGATTTCCAGGAAGGAAGGGGGGTGGTGGTGGAGTTTGAAATTGTTGTGCTGTCTCTAATAGTGGTAGGCCTTTCCAAATCCATTAAAAAGGTTTCAGAAGTGCTGTGGAATGTGCTCTCTATATTGTGTGTTGAAGTGATAAGTGGGGATATTTACGAAAGATCTGTTTTGAATTGATTTTGATTAATATTCAGTTGATTTTACAAATCAGAGATTCACTAAATAGAGAGTTTTGTCTGAGCGCTTTCTCGATCTTAGGAAAAATTAGCACAATGGAATCTGTAGAGAACAAAATATATCACCTACTCACTTGCTTGGTAAAATTAACAACAATTTATTAAACAGAAAACTGGTGAACACCATATTAAAAAAACATACATTACATTCTCATTAAGCAACAAACTTGCCAGGCAAATGATGATATGTAATTGCAGTCCTCTCCTTCAGTGAAAAGACTTAAGAGCTGCAGTGGCTTAAATACAGATAGTAAATTTACATACCTCAGAAATAAAAACACAGTTGGTGGTCAGAAGAAGAAATGCTAACACAACCTTTGGAAGAAACTGCTGACATGTCCGGAGCTCAGCTCTATCTGCGTGGAAGATCAAGTATGGGCTTTTACAGGACAAAGCACCCAACTCCGACACACGTCTAGCAGAAGCTAAGGCCAACAACGTGACAGCCTTCCAAGTAAGAAATTTGACCTCAACCTCTTGTAGAGGCTCGAACCAGTCCAATTGGAGTAACTGCAACACCACGTTAAGGTCCCAAGGCGCCGCCGTAGGCGGCACAAAGGGAGGTTGGATGTGCAGAACTCCCTTCAAAAAGGTTTGAACCTCAGGGAGGGCAGCCAATTGTTTATGGAAGAAAATAGATAGGGCCGAAATCTGGACCTTCACAGATCCCAACCTCAGGCCCATATCCACACCGGCTTGTAGGAAAGGGAGAAACCGTCCCAGTTGAAACTCCACCGCAGGAAATTTCTTGGACTCACACCAAGATACATATTTTTTCCAAATTTGTTGGTAATGTTTAGACGTTACTCCTTTTCTAGCCTATATCAGGGTAGGAATAACCTTGTTCGGAATGTACCAAGCCCTTCTTGGCCAGTCCAGAGCAATGAGGATCGCTTGAACCCTTGTTCTCCTTATGATCTTTAGCACTCTTGGAATGAGTGGAAGTGGAGGAAACATGTACACCGACTGGAACACCCAAGGAGTCACTAGGGCGTCCACCGCCACTGCTTGCGGGTCCCTCGACCTGGAACAATACCGACGAAGCTTCTTGTTGAGACGAGAGGCCATCATGTCGATCTGGAGTACGCCCCAAAGATCTGTTACCTCCTTGAACACCTCCGGATGGAGACCCCACTCCCCTGGATGGAGATCGTGCCTGCTGAGGAAGTCTGCTTTCCAGTTGTCTACTCCCGGAATGAAGATTGCAGACAGCGCCAACGCGTGTTTTTCTGCCTAGAGGATGATTCTTGTTACCTCTGACATTGCAGCTCTGCTCTTCATTACACCCTGTCGGTTTATGTAAGCCACTGTGGTCACATTGTCCGACTGCACTTGAATGGCCCGATTTCTCAGAAGATGGGCCGCTTGGAGAAGACCGTTGTAGACGGCTCTTAGTTCCAGAATGTTTATCGGCAAGCTGGCTTCCAGACTTGACCACCTTCCTTTGGAAGGTTTCCCCTTGAGCGACTGCGCCCCAGCCCCGGAGACTTGCATCCATGGCTAGAAGGATCCAGTCCTGAATCCCGAACCTGCGGCCCTCCAGAAGGTGAGGCAGTTGCAGCCACCAGAGGAGTGAAATCCTGGCATTTGGTGAAAGACGTATTCTTTGGTGCATGTGTAGATGAGATCCCGACTACTTGTCCAGGAGATCCAGTTGGAAGGACCGAGCGTAAAACCTCCTGTACTGCAGGGCCTCGTAAGAGGCCACCATTTTTCCCAGAAGGTGAATGCACTGATGAACCGACACCCGGGTTGGCTTCAGGACATTGCGGACCATTGTTTGTATCACCAACGCTTTTTCCTCTGGAAGAAACATCCTCTTCACTTCCGTGTCGAGGATCATTCCCAGAAAGGACAACCTCCTGGTTGGTTCCAAATGTGATTTTGGAAGATTCAGGATCCAACCATGTTCCCCGAGAAGCTGGGTCATGAGAGCTATGAACCGTAACAGCTTCTCCTTGGACGATGCTTTTATCAGCAGATCGTCCAGATATGGAATTATGTTCACCCCCTGTCTGCGGAGGAGAATCATCATTTCCGCCATCACCTTGGTGAGTACCCTCGGTGCTGTGGAGAGGCCGAATGGCAGGGCCTGAAACTGAAAATGACAGTCCAACAGAGCGAATCGAAGGTAAGCCTGATGCTGCAGCCAAATCAGAATGTGGAGGTACGCATCCTTGATATCCAGGGATACCAGGAATTCCCCCTCCTCCAGACCTGATACAGTATGACTGCCCTTAGAGACTCTGTTTTGAACTTGAACTCCTTCAGAAAGGGGTTTAGTGATTTTAAGTTCAGAATGGGCCTGACTGAACCATCCTGTTTCGGTACCACGAAAAGGTTTGAATAGTAACCTTTGTTTTGCATATGAGGTTTACTGGCACAATGTGCCTCCACCAACTTCTGGACGGCTTCTTGCAGGACTGTCCTGTCCGCCAGCAGAGCTGGTAAGCCAGATTTTAAAAATCGGTGAGGAGGGAGAATTTGAAATTCCAGCTTGTACCCCTGAGACACAATATCTTGCATCCAAGGGTCCAGGCCGGATGACACCCAGACGTGACTGAAATGCCTGAGTCTCGCTCCCACCGGCCCCACCTCCAGTGGGGGGGGGGGGGGGGGGGGGGGGGGAGTCCACCGTCATGCGGAGGACTTTGGTGTACCTGAATCAGGTTTTCTTGGACTTGGGCCGACCTCCCGAAAGAAGGTGTTAGATGGCTTGGCTTTTCTGGGCTTGGTAGACCGAAAGGGCTGTGATGTAGCTGAAGAAAAGGGTTTCTTCGGAGCAGGTGTAGCTGAGGGAAGAAAGGGTGACTTACCAGCCGTAGCCGTGGAGATCCACACATCTAACCAGTGGTGGGATTCAACTAAATTAGCAACAGGTTCTATGTCCTAATGTCCATTAAGTATACCAAAAACTATACCGAAAGGTAGTTTAATAATTCATGGCAGAAAAGTGGGACTAGCAGAGGGGGGAAACGTGGGACTAGCAGAGGGCAGAAAAGTGGGACTAGCAGAGGGGGGAAAAGTGGGACTAGCAGAGGGGGGGAAGTGGGACTAGCAGAGGGGGGAAAAGTGGGACTAGCAGAGGGGAAAAAGAGGGACTACATACATACCCCCAGCCAGTTACCATAAATGGTTAAATTCACGTTTAATAAAATTCATCTCCTGAAATATGTAGTCAGGGTAAAAATACACATGATATTATGTATCCAATAAAAAAATTTATCAAATCGTTATACAAAGAAAAACAATCTTGTGCATTGTTTCCTAATTTAAACCTGGGTTAGGAATAAACCAAATCAAAGTAAAAAAAAAAATATATAGCCTGTGGATAAAATCATATGGTACGCAAAAAAATTCCAACAATAGCCTAAACGGCTCAAACAATGTCCAGGGAACTGTATATCCTGCCAAATAGACTATCCTTATGGTGTTGATGGTCAAAAGGAAGCCTCTAATGTGTAGGCTTATCAGTCAAATAATACATTCAAATAACTATGCAACAATGGTTGTGCTAACAATCACAATGCACCTGCTGTAATGGTAGTTCATGTCCTACCTCTGGGTAATGCAGGGATGGTGCTGCGTTAGCCTGGGTGGTAAAGTTTAAGACCCGCTAATAGGTGTACATTACTAGCACTCCATTCCTATGTCCACTTACTTCAGATGTGGCCAAGTGGGACAGGAGGTGTTCCTATCTCTGTTTTTCCATCTGCTTATCCCTTACTGGGATCGAGTGCCACACTCCTGCTGTGGGCTGATTGAACGCCGGGATCCCCGGAGCCGCTGGGTGACGGGCGTAGCGTCTCTGATTCAGGCTAGCCGGGTCTTCATGTCCCACCGCGTGCTCTCCTTCCCCTCCGGGATACTGTGTGCAGCGTTGCCGGGTGACTTCCGGTTCTCGCGGCTACTGGAACTGGCGGCGCTCATTAGCAAACGGTTCGCAGAACCATACCTAACATTAGGTATCGGTTCTGTGGAACCGGTGAGAACCGGCTGAATCCCATCACTGCATCTAACGCTTCCCCAAAGAGAGCCTGACCTGTGTAGGGTAGGGTCTCCACACTTCTTCTGGATTCCGCGTCGGCAGACCACTGACGCAACCACAGTCTTCAACGAGCTGATACAGACATGGAAGAAATCCCCGCAGCCATGGAACCCAGGTCCTTCATGGATTTTACCTGAAATCCTGCCGAATCCTCAATGTTACGTAAAAACAATTCAACATCACATTTCTCTATAGTATCCAAGTCTTCAAGTAACGTGCCTGACCACTTTACTATAGCTTTGGCAATCGAAGCACTGGCAATAGTGGGGCGTAGTATTACCCCAGAAGCCGTGTACATGGATTTGAGCATATTATCAATTTTACGATCAGCCGGCTCTCTCAAGGCGGTAGATCCTCGAACCGGTAAACCCACCTTTTCACTGAGTCTGGATACTGACGCGTCAACAATAGGCGGGTTTTCCCATTTTTTCCTATCCTCTACCGGGAAAGGAAATGCCACCAGAACCCTTTTAGGTATCTGGAATTTTTTATCCGGGTTTACTTTTCCCAAGCCTTTTCAAAAATAGCATTTAATTATTTTGACGCAGGGAAGGTTAGCGAGGCTTTCTTATTTTCAGTGAAGTAAGCCTCCTCAACCTGCTCGGGTGTTGTATCAGCAATATTCAACATATCTCTAATAGCCTTTATCATCAACTGCACCCCTTTAGCAAGAGATGCTGTCCCCCGCAACACATCCCCGTCACCGTCTGCAGTGTCAGAATCGGTATCCGTATCATCCTGCATGATCTGTGCAAGAGCACGTTTATGTCAATATACAGCGGAGAGCCCTGAGGTACCAGAACTGGGTCAGACTGCCATAGAGTTCTGTAAAGCCTGAGTTGCAGAATCATTTTGTGCAACCCTATTTGAAATCTGAGAAATCATAGATTTGATAGAGGATAACCACTCAGGCTCCCTTGCTGGAATCTGTGCTAAACCAGTGCAATCCTGATTACATGGAAAGGGATCATCCTGAGAGGACATATCCTCTGCAGCATATGACACAGAGTCCCTGGACATTGCTTAATGGAGACCACAGACACTCCACAGGGGAGGACAGACAGAGTTTCACCCCCAAGAATGGCAAGAGAGACACAGAGATTGGAGCCACCCCACACACAGCGCTTTTAATGTAAAGGGAGACCCCTACTAGCGCTGACTGTGCACCTTAATAGGTTACACAGTCTTAATACAGCCTCCCCCCCTTCTACAACCCCCTGGTACCGTGAGAAATAACTGGAGTTGTTGTGGAGGGACTTGCTCTTCCTGGACAGCGCTATGCAGGCAGGAAAATGGCACTGAAACGCTGCTGGGTCCGCTCTGAGGAGAAGCTCCGCCCCCAAAATGGTGCTGTCTTCCCGCTCTTCACAAGGATTATACTGGCCTGAGGTAAAATGCTGGCTGAGATCCACGGACCCCGACAGGCTTGCTGACCAGTGCAGGGTTCAGGCGCTGGCTCAGGGTGCCCCTCACAGCGCCGCACTAAGTACCGCTGAGCCTCCGGAGTGCAGTTAGTACTGCGCTCCTACCCTGTTTCCGCCATCTTCACACCGGCACCCCGCTTGTTAGAGGGTAGGTGACTCACTCGCCACTGATCTTCAGCTCTGTAAGGGGGTGGTGGGATGCTGCTGGGGTGTGCGATCCCCTGTGGCGGGGAACGATCTATCCCCTCAGGAGCTCAGTGTCCTGTCAGCGGAGATAGTGGCTCAGACCCCGCAGTGCGGACACTACTCTCCCCCTTTATCCCATGAAGCAGGGAGGCTGTTGCCAGCAGCCTCCCTCTAAAATAATAAACGCTAAAAAAAAACTTTACTAATGAAGCTCTGTAGAACTCCCCTAGCTGTGACCGGCCCCTCCGGGCACATTTTCTAAACTGAGTCTGGTATGAGGGGCATAGAGGGAGGAGCCAGCCCACACTCTCAAACTCTTAAAGTGCCAATGGCTCCTGGTGGACCCGTCTGTACCCCATGGTACTAATGTGGACCCAGCATCCTCTAGGACGTAAGAGAAAAAGGTATGTTCCTATATAGATGGAATATTCCTAAATAGCAGCAGAAGTGTTATGTAACTCCAGCACAATTATGTTTGACCCCCTAGATCCACTAAGAGGATCTTCTGCCTACAACAGCTGCCTGTTGTTCCTTTAGTGTACAATATACACACCAGTACTTAGGATGCCACCAGGTCTTAAACCCCAGGTAGTAGAGGCTTATGCAATTGGCTGGAGACCGCGGGATAATAGACTGGAGTAATATACAAAATGTACAGACAAGACTGGAACACAAAGCGTTAACAGACAGGTTAGGATCTGAATCTCAGCAGGTGCAGATGAGACACTGTGAGTTTGAATGTAGAGCACAGTGCAGTTGGAATATACTTGCAGTCTGAGCAGAGGGAAAACACAATAAGGGAACAGGCTAGGCGTTAAACAAGACAGATACTAGGCCAGGCAAGTGTTCAGACAAGGTTGACAGTCAAGATTTCGGACAGGCAGAATACCCACCGGACAGTGCAGAGTATCCACAGAAAACGTACTGGGTCCAGGAGCCTGGGACACAGACCAGCAACTTACACCAGGGTATAAGCTATAAACAGGAGCTGGCCTAGCTGTCTTATAACAGGGAGATTCACCAGTCAGGAGAGCTGGAATGCATAGGTCTAAATTAGAGGAGATTCAAAGCAGCTGATGCTGCACAAACTATAGTTGCTGGCATCCTGGCTGCTAGGTGATCGCAGTCAACAGGTCCGACGGGCCCTGCGGTCGGAAGATGCAGTGTGCCGGTTGCCTAGCAACAACTAGGACCTGGGTAGGAGGCAAGCCGCAGCGGCGGCTTGTAACAGATTAAATCTCTGAAACACAAACACAGTTGGTAATCGGCAGGAGACCCAGATTTTACCTTGCTGAAAAAAGGTATGTTCCTGAATAGATGAAATGACTGTGTACTCCACTTTGCCTCCTGCAATTGTGAGACACAGGAGCCCGTCCTCAGCTGTTACGAGTGATAACAGTCACACACTGGAATGCCCTCCCTGGGGATGGTGGGATTCTCCATAATGAGAGAAGCTGCCAATGAATCCATTGGTTGCTGGTGTAATTTCTCCTTTCTCCAGGGGTCAGCAGTGTGGCACAACCATGAATAGTGCAGTCCAGAACTGAGAGTGTAGAATGGCTGGCTTCTCCTGCTCAACCGAGCGAGGGAGTGTAGCGGAAGCTATGGAGATGTCGCCTAGCTTTTCAGTGTGGGACATCATGAGACAGCATTAAGTTCTATTGTTCATATACTGTAATCCATCTGGAAATAAACAGTCCATATTAAAGATCCAGTATTATTTTTTTCTTACAGCATTCTGAATCTGTCCCCTCTTCTGATGGAATTGATTCTAAGCCTACAACTTTGAAATTCAGCAAAGTGTTGGAGACACTGTGTAACATTCTTATTCAAAATGTGTCTTCTATGTTCAAGAAATCTTTCCTGTAAGCACCTAAATGTTTTACCCACATATCTTATATTTGTACAATCACATAACAGTAAATACCTTACAAATTTGGTATCACAGTTAATAAACTGTTTTATTTGAATATTTTATCATTGTTTTCTATCTTAACAACTTTTATCTTACTAACTACATGCTTATAGGTAATAGATGTATTTCTCCCACATTTATATTAAACGCAAAGGTTTAGGGAAGCCAAGTTGATCCAAGATTTGCGTGGTGAGAGGAGATGTTTTTCAAATTGCTGTCTGGCAGAATATTTTTAACTGCTTTATTTTTCCTATAAACAGTCATCATTTTCTTAGGTAAACTATCTTTTAGGATAGCATTATATTTAATATGTGATAATTCCTTATGAAATTCCATTTTAAATCTAGTAAAGAGCTACAGATGTAGCCACCTTTATCTTGACTGTTTCTCCGCCGAGACGGGCGTTTAGTCACGCTAAGGCGATAGCTGAGTTTAATCACAGGCAGGCGCGTTGAGGCGATCTAGATACTCATCATGCATTACACATCTCCACCACTGTGTGGCTAATGCTCCACTAATCCAGTACTTTCGATCGTACAGTATAGCGGCGGATTGATCTACAGCTCTGGCAATACTGTAGGCGTAACGGGAGGCGGTGGAAAAAGTATGGAGTACTGTATAGTACTGTATGTGTATGGAGACGCAACTACAGTAATTGTGTAAAAGGAAGAATGTACAGTACAATGTATAAACACCGTGCTTTTAAAATATATGAGCGTCTGAGTTCGCTAATGCATAATGGGAATGGAGGACTGGCAGGAGGCGGAGGAAAATACCGTGCTTTACAAATGCGAGCGTCCGAGTCCTCTAAGGCATAAACCAACAGCAATGGGGCGGGGGCCGGGCGCTGTTTGCAGTACTTTCACACATGAAATTGGAAATCTCTCATGAGGCGTCGTGGGCTAGGGGTGAAGGCTCCCACCTCCCTCGCTGGGGGTCCAGGGTTCGAGACCTGATGTGCTTTCTTTTTTTTTTTTTTTTTTCTGTAATAATACACTGTATTATTTTATTTACATTGTAAGACAGTCAATGGAAGGATGCACACAGGTTTCACATAAATCAAAGTACATCTGCAGGAGCGATTCTTTACGCTAAATGCACCTAAACAGCGGGAATGAAATGAGTGTATTCTGACGCTACCAACTGAGCAAAACAGTACTGTAGATCTTCAGCATTTGTGTATTGCACAGGACCTGAATTTCCTCCTTGTGCAGGCTCCCAGGGGGGAAGGGCGATGGGGGTAGGGGGGAGACGATGGAAAATACTGTGCCTTTGAAATGCAATTACATGAGCGTCCGAGTACACTACGGCATACTGTAAACCAACACCAATGGGAAGGAAGTGCCAACCTTATTTTTAATGTGTTCCCGTGACATTCACTTTAACATTTTTTTTTTCTCTCCAATACAGTACATCCAATGGAAGGATGCACACAGGTTTCACATAAATCAAAGTACATCTGCAGGAGCGATTCTTTACGCTAAATGCAACCTACAGTACTGTAAGTGAGCAAAACAGTACTACAGTGGGCGTTTGTGTATTGCACATGACCTGCATTCCCTCCCTGTCTACTGCATGATCTGTGCAGGCTCCCATGGGGGAAGGGCAACAGGCTGGCAGGAGGCGGAGGAAAATACCGTGCTTTACAAATGCGAGCGTCCGAGTCCTCTAAGGCATAAACCAACAGCAATGGGGCGGGGGCCGGGCGCTGTTTGCAGTACTTTCACACATGAAATTGGAAATCTCTCATGAGGCGTCGCGGGCTAGGGGTGAAGGCTCCCACCTCCCTCGCTGGGGGTCCAGGGTTCGAGACCTGATGTGCTTTCTTTTTTTTTTTTTTTCTGTAACAATACACTGTATTATTTTATTTACATTGTAAGACAGTCAATGGAAGGATGCACACAGGTTTCACATAAATCAAAGTACATCTGCAGGAGCGATTCTTTACGCTAAATGCACCTAAACAGCGGGAATGAAATGAGTGTATTCTGACGCTACCAACTGAGCAAAACAGTACTGTAGATCTTCAGCGTTTGTGTATTGCACAGGACCTGAATTTCCTCCTTGTGCTTTCCAGTTGTCTACTCCCGGAATGAAGATTGCAGACAGCGCCAACGCGTGTTTTTCTGCCTAGAGGATGATTCTTGTTACCTCTGACATTGCAGCTCTGCTCTTCATTACACCCTGTCGGTTTATGTAAGCCACTGTGGTCACATTGTCCGACTGCACTTGAATGGCCCGATTTCTCAGAAGATGGGCCGCTTGGAGAAGACCGTTGTAGACGGCTCTTAGTTCCAGAATGTTTATCGGCAAGCTGGCTTCCAGACTTGACCACCTTCCTTTGGAAGGTTTCCCCTTGAGCGACTGCGCCCCAGCCCCGGAGACTTGCATCCATGGCTAGAAGGATCCAGTCCTGAATCCCGAACCTGCGGCCCTCCAGAAGGTGAGGCAGTTGCAGCCACCAGAGGAGTGAAATCCTGGCATTTGGTGAAAGACGTATTCTTTGGTGCATGTGTAGATGAGATCCCGACTACTTGTCCAGGAGATCCAGTTGGAAGGACCGAGCGTAAAACCTCCTGTACTGCAGGGCCTCGTAAGAGGCCACCATTTTCCCCAGAAGGTGAATGCACTGATGAACCGACACCCGGGTTGGCTTCAGGACATTGCGGACCATTGTTTGTATCACCAACGCTTTTTCCTCTGGAAGAAACATCCTCTTCACTTCCGTGTCGAGGATCATTCCCAGAAAGGACAACCTCCTGGTTGGTTCCAAATGTGATTTTGGAAGATTCAGGATCCAACCATGTTCCCCGAGAAGCTGGGTCATGAGAGCTATGAACCGTAACAGCTTCTCCTTGGACGATGCTTTTATCAGCAGATCGTCCAGATATGGAATTATGTTCACCCCCTGTCTGCGGAGGAGAATCATCATTTCCGCCATCACCTTGGTGAGTACCCTCGGTGCTGTGGAGAGGCCGAATGGCAGGGCCTGAAACTGAAAATGACAGTCCAACAGAGCGAATCGAAGGTAAGCCTGATGCTGCAGCCAAATCAGAATGTGGAGGTACGCATCCTTGATATCCAGGGATACCAGGAATTCCCCCTCCTCCAGACCTGATACAGTATGACTGCCCTTAGAGACTCCGTTTTGAACTTGAACTCCTTCAGAAAGGGGTTTAGTGATTTTAAGTTCAGAATGGGCCTGACTGAACCATCCTGTTTCGGTACCACGAAAAGGTTTGAATAGTAACCTTTGTTTTGCATATGAGGTTTACTGGCACAATGTGCCTCCACCAACTTCTGGACGGCTTCTTGCAGGACAGTCCTGTCCGCCAGCAGAGCTGGTAAGCCAGATTTTAAAAATCGGTGAGGAGGGAGAATTTGAAATTCCAGCTTGTACCCCTGAGACACAATATCTTGCATCCAAGGGTCCAGGCCGGATGACACCCAGACGTGACTGAAATGCCTGAGTCTCGCTCCCACCGGCCCCACCTCCAGTGGGGGGGGGGGGGGGGGGGGGGGGGGGGGGGGGAGTCCACCGTCATGCGGAGGACTTTGGTGTACCTGAATCAGGTTTTCTTGGACTTGGGCCGACCTCCCGAAAGAAGGTGTTAGATGGCTTGGCTTTTCTGGGCTTGGTAGACCGAAAGGGCTGTGATGTAGCTGAAGAAAAGGGTTTCTTCGGAGCAGGTGTAGCTGAGGGAAGAAAGGGTGACTTACCAGCTGTAGCCGTGGAGATCCACACATCTAACCAGTGGTGGGATTCAACTAAATTAGCAACAGGTTCTATGTCCTAATGTCCATTAAGTATACCAAAAACTATACCGAAAGGTAGTTTAATAATTCATGGCAGAAAAGTGGGACTAGCAGAGGGGGGAAACGTGGGACTAGCAGAGGGGGGGAAGTGGGACTAGCAGAGGGGGGAAAAGTGGGACTAGCAGAGGGGAAAAAGAGGGACTACATACATACCCCCAGCCAGTTACCATAAATGGTTAAATTCACGTTTAATAAAATTCATCTCCTGAAATATGTAGTCAGGGTAAAAATACACATGATATTATGTATCCAATAAAAAAATGTATCAAATCGTTATACAAAGAAAAACAATCTTGTGCATTGTTTCCTAATTTAAACCTGGGTTAGGAATAAACCAAATCAAAGTAAAAAAAAAAATATATAGCCTGTGGATAAAATCATATGGTACGCAAAAAAATTCCAACAATAGCCTAAACGGCTCAAACAATGTCCAGGGAACTGTATATCCTGCCAAATAGACTATCCTTATGGTGTTGATGGTCAAAAGGAAGCCTCTAATGTGTAGGCTTATCAGTCAAATAATACATTCAAATAACTATGCAACAATGGTTGTGCTAACAATCACAATGCACCTGCTGTAATGGTAGTTCATGTCCTACCTCTGGGTAATGCAGGGATGGTGCTGCGTTAGCCTGGGTGGTAAAGTTTAAGACCCGCTAATAGGTGTACATTACTAGCACTCCATTCCTATGTCCACTTACTTCAGATGTGGCCAAGTGGGACAGGAGGTGTTCCTATCTCTGTTTTTCCATCTGCTTATCCCTTACTGGGATCGAGTGCCACACTCCTGCTGTGGGCTGATTGAACGCCGGGATCCCCGGAGCCGCTGGGTGACGGGCGTAGCGTCTCTGATTCAGGCTAGCCGGGTCTTCATGTCCCACCGCGTGCTCTCCTTCCCCTCCGGGATACTGTGTGCAGCGTTGCCGGGTGACTTCCGGTTCTCGCGGCTACTGGAACTGGCGGCGCTCATTAGCAAACGGTTCGCAGAACCATACCTAACATTAGGTATCGGTTCTGTGGAACCGGTGAGAACCGGCTGAATCCCATCACTGCATCTAACGCTTCCCCAAAGAGAGCCTGACCTGTGTAGGGTAGGGTCTCCACACTTCTTCTGGATTCCGCGTCGGCAGACCACTGACGCAACCACAGTCTTCAACGAGCTGATACAGACATGGAAGAAATCCCCGCAGCCATGGAACCCAGGTCCTTCATGGATTTTACCTGAAATCCTGCCGAATCCTCAATGTTACGTAAAAACAATTCAACATCACATTTCTCTATAGTATCCAAGTCTTCAAGTAACGTGCCTGACCACTTTACTATAGCTTTGGCAATCGAAGCACTGGCAATAGTGGGGCGTAGTATTACCCCAGAAGCCGTGTACATGGATTTGAGCATATTATCAATTTTACGATCAGCCGGCTCTCTCAAGGCGGTAGATCCTCGAACCGGTAAACCCACCTTTTTTGAGAGTCTGGATACTGACGCGTCAACAATAGGCGGGTTTTCCCATTTTTTCCTATCCTCTACCGGGAAAGGAAATGCCACCAGAACCCTTTTAGGTATCTGGAATTTTTTATCCGGGTTTACTTTTCCCAAGCCTTTTCAAAAATAGCATTTAATTATTTTGACGCAGGGAAGGTTAGCGAGGCTTTCTTATTTTCAGTGAAGTAAGCCTCCTCAACCTGCTCGGGTGTTGTATCAGCAATATTCAACACATCTCTAATAGCCTTTATCATCAACTGCACCCCTTTAGCAAGAGATGCTGTCCCCCGCAACACATCCCCGTCACCGTCTGCAGTGTCAGAATCGGTATCCGTATCATCCTGCATGATCTGTGCAAGAGCACGTTTATGTCAATATACAGCGGAGGGCCCTGAGGTACCAGAACTGGGTCAGACTGCCATAGAGTTCTGTAAAGCCTGAGTTGCAGAATCATTTTGTGCAACCCTATTTGAAATCTGAGAAATCATAGATTTGATAGAGGATAACCACTCAGGCTCCCTTGCTGGAATCTGTGCTAAACCAGTGCAATCCTGATTACATGGAAAGGGATCATCCTGAGAGGACATATCCTCTGCAGCATATGACACAGAGTCCCTGGACATTGCTTAATGGAGACCACAGACACTCCACAGGGGAGGACAGACAGAGTTTCACCCCCAAGAATGGCAAGAGAGACACAGAGATTGGAGCCACCCCACACACAGCGCTTTTAATGTAAAGGGAGACCCCTACTAGCGCTGACTGTGCACCTTAATAGGTTACACAGTCTTAATACAGCCTCCCCCCCTTCTACAACCCCCTGGTACCGTGAGAAATAACTGGAGTTGTTGTGGAGGGACTTGCTCTTCCTGGACAGCGCTATGCAGGCAGGAAAATGGCACTGAAACGCTGCTGGGTCCGCTCTGAGGAGAAGCTCCGCCCCCAAAATGGTGCTGTCTTCCCGCTCTTCACAAGGATTATACTGGCCTGAGGTAAAATGCTGGCTGAGATCCACGGACCCCGACAGGCTTGCTGACCAGTGCAGGGTTCAGGCGCTGGCTCAGGGTGCCCCTCACAGCGCCGCACTAAGTACCGCTGAGCCTCCGGAGTGCAGTTAGTACTGCGCTCCTACCCTGTTTCCGCCATCTTCACACCGGCACCCCGCTTGTTAGAGGGTAGGTGACTCACTCGCCACTGATCTTCAGCTCTGTAAGGGGGTGGTGGGATGCTGCTGGGGTGTGCGATCCCCTGTGGCGGGGAACGATCTATCCCCTCAGGAGCTCAGTGTCCTGTCAGCGGAGATAGTGGCTCAGACCCCGCAGTGCGGACACTACTCTCCCCCTTAATCCCATGAAGCAGGGAGGCTGTTGCCAGCAGCCTCCCTCTAAAATAATAAACGCTAAAAAAAAACTTTACTAATGAAGCTCTGTAGAACTCCCCTAGCTGTGACCGGCCCCTCCGGGCACATTTTCTAAACTGAGTCTGGTATGAGGGGCATAGAGGGAGGAGCCAGCCCACACTCTCAAACTCTTAAAGTGCCAATGGCTCCTGGTGGACCCGTCTGTACCCCATGGTACTAATGTGGACCCAGCATCCTCTAGGACGTAAGAGAAAAAGGTATGTTCCTATATAGATGGAATATTCCTAAATAGCAGCAGAAGTGTTATGTAACTCCAGCACAATTATGTTTGACCCCCTAGATCCACTAAGAGGATCTTCTGCCTACAACAGCTGCCTGTTGTTCCTTTAGTGTACAATATACACACCAGTACTTAGGATGCCACCAGGTCTTAAACCCCAGGTAGTAGAGGCTTATGCAATTGGCTGGAGACCGCGGGATAATAGACTGGAGTAATATACAAAATGTACAGACAAGACTGGAACACAAAGCGTTAACAGACAGGTTAGGATCTGAATCTCAGCAGGTGCAGATGAGACACTGTGAGTTTGAATGTAGAGCACAGTGCAGTTGGAATATACTTGCAGTCTGAGCAGAGGGAAAACACAATAAGGGAACAGGCTAGGCGTTAAACAAGACAGATACTAGGCCAGGCAAGTGTTCAGACAAGGTTGACAGTCAAGATTTCGGACAGGCAGAATACCCACCGGACAGTGCAGAGTATCCACAGAAAACGTACTGGGTCCAGGAGCCTGGGACACAGACCAGCAACTTACACCAGGGTATAAGCTATAAACAGGAGCTGGCCTAGCTGTCTTATAACAGGGAGATTCACCAGTCAGGAGAGCTGGAATGCATAGGTCTAAATTAGAGGAGATTCAAAGCAGCTGATGCTGCACAAACTATATTTGCTGGCATCCTGGCTGCTAGGTGATCGCAGTCAACAGGTCCGACGGGCCCTGCGGTCGGAAGATGCAGTGTGCCGGTTGCCTAGCAACAACTAGGACCTGGGTAGGAGGCAAGCCGCAGCGGCGGCTTGTAACAGATTAAATCTCTGAAACACAAACACAGTTGGTAATCGGCAGGAGACCCAGATTTTACCTTGCTGAAAAAAGGTATGTTCCTGAATAGATGAAATGACTGTGTACTCCACTTTGCCTCCTGCAATTGTGAGACACAGGAGCCCGTCCTCAGCTGTTACGAGTGATAACAGTCACACACTGGAATGCCCTCCCTGGGGATGGTGGGATTCTCCATAATGAGAGAAGCTGCCAATGAATCCATTGGTTGCTGGTGTAATTTCTCCTTTCTCCAGGGGTCAGCAGTGTGGCACAACCATGAATAGTGCAGTCCAGAACTGAGAGTGTAGAATGGCTGGCTTCTCCTGCTCAACCGAGCGAGGGAGTGTAGCGGAAGCTATGGAGATGTCGCCTAGCTTTTCAGTGTGGGACATCATGAGACAGCATTAAGTTCTATTGTTCATATACTGTAATCCATCTGGAAATAAACAGTCCATATTAAAGATCCAGTATTATTTTTTTCTTACAGCATTCTGAATCTGTCCCCTCTTCTGATGGAATTGATTCTAAGCCTACAACTTTGAAATTCAGCAAAGTGTTGGAGACACTGTGTAACATATTCTTATTCAAAATGTGTCTTCTATGTTCAAGAAATCTTTCCTGTAAGCACCTAAATGTTTTACCCACATATCTTATATTTGTACAATCACATAACAGTAAATACCTTACAAATTTGGTATCACAGTTAATAAACTGTTTTATTTGAATATTTTATCATTGTTTTCTATCTTAACAACTTTTATCTTACTAACTACATGCTTATAGGTAATAGATGTATTTCTCCCACATTTATATTAAACGCAAAGGTTTAGGGAAGCCAAGTTGATCCAAGATTTGCGTGGTGAGAGGAGATGTTTTTCAAATTGCTGTCTGGCAGAATATTTTTAACTGCTTTATTTTTCCTATAAACAGTCATCATTTTCTTAGGTAAACTATCTTTTAGGATAGCATTATATTTAATATGTGATAATTCCTTATGAAATTCCATTTTAAATCTAGTAAAGAGCTACAGATGTAGCCACCTTTATCTTGACTGTTTCTCCGCCGAGACGGGCGTTTAGTCACGCTAAGGCGATAGCTGAGTTTAATCACAGGCAGGCGCGTTGAGGCGATCTAGATACTCATCATGCATTACACATCTCCACCACTGTGTGGCTAATGCTCCACTAATCCAGTACTTTCGATCGTACAGTATAGCGGCGGATTGATCTACAGCTCTGGCAATACTGTAGGCGTAACGGGAGGCGGTGGAAAAAGTATGGAGTACTGTACAGTACTGTATGTGTATGGAGACGCAACTACAGTAATTGTGTAAAAGGAAGAATGTACAGTACAATGTATAAACACCGTGCTTTTAAAATATATGAGCGTCTGAGTTCGCTAATGCATAATGGGAATGGAGGACTGGCAGGAGGCGGAGGAAAATACCGTGCTTTACAAATGCGAGCGTCCGAGTCCTCTAATGCATAAACCAACAGCAATGGGGCGGGGGCCGGGCGCTGTTTGCAGTACTTTCACACATGAAATTGGAAATCTCTCATGAGGCGTCGTGGGCTAGGGGTGAAGGCTCCCGCCTCCCTCGCTGGGGGTCCAGGGTTCGAGACCTGATGTGCTTTCTTTTTTTTTTTTTTTTTCTGTAATAATACACTGTATTATTTTATTTACATTGTAAGACAGTCAATGGAAGGATGCACACAGGTTTCACATAAATCAAAGTACATCTGCAGGAGCGATTCTTTACGCTAAATGCACCTAAACAGCGGGAATTAAATGAGTGTATTCTGACGCTACCAACTGAGCAAAACAGTACTGTAGATCTTCAGCGTTTGTGTATTGCACAGGACCTGAATTTCCTCCTTGTGCAGGCTCCCAGGGGGGAAGGGCGATGGGGGTAGGGGGGAGACGATGGAAAATACTGTGCCTTTGAAATGCAATTACATGAGCGTCCGAGTACACTACGGCATACTGTAAACCAACACCAATGGGAAGGAAGTGCCAACCTTATTTTTAATGTGTTCCCGTGACATTCACTTTAACATTTTTTTTTTCTCTCCAATACAGTACATCCAATGGAAGGATGCACACAGGTTTCACATAAATCAA
This sequence comes from Pseudophryne corroboree, assembly GCF_028390025.1. Classification (NCBI taxonomy): domain Eukaryota; kingdom Metazoa; phylum Chordata; class Amphibia; order Anura; family Myobatrachidae; genus Pseudophryne; species Pseudophryne corroboree. The sequence continues at coordinate 108,826,618 of NC_086445.1, read as the reverse complement.
AGTACATCTGCAGGAGCGATTCTTTACGCTAAATGCAACCTACAGTACTGTAAGTGAGCAAAACAGTACTACAGTGGGCGTTTGTGTATTGCACATGACCTGCATTCCCTCCCTGTCTACTGCATGATCTGTGCAGGCTCCCATGGGGGAAGGGCAACAGGCTGGCAGGAGGCGGAGGAAAATACCGTGCTTTACATATGCGAGCGTCCGAGTCCTCTAAGGCATAAACCAACAGCAATGGGGCGGGGGCCGGGCGCTGTTTGCAGTACTTTCACACATGAAATTGGAAAACTCTCATGAGGCGTCGTGGGCTAGGGGTGAAGGCTCCCACCTCCCTCGCTGGGGGTCCAGGGTTCGAGACCTGATGTGCTTTCTTTTTTTTTTTTCTGTAATAATACACTGTATTATTTTATTTACATTGTAAGACAGTCAATGGAAGGATGCACACAGGTTTCACATAAATCAAAGTACATCTGCAGGAGCGATTCTTTACGCTAAATGCACCTAAACAGCGGGAATTAAATGAGTGTATTCTGACGCTACCAACTGAGCAAAACAGTACTGTAGATCTTCAGCGTTTGTGTATTGCACAGGACCTGAATTTCCTCCTTGTGCAGGCTCCCAGGGGGGAAGGGCGATGGGGGTAGGGGGGAGACGATGGAAAATACTGTGCCTTTGAAATGCAATTACATGAGCGTCCGAGTACACTACGGCATACTGTAAACCAACACCAATGGGAAGGAAGTGCCAACCTTATTTTTAATGTGTTCCCGTGACATTCACTTTAACATTTTTTTTTTCTCTCCAATACAGTACATCCAATGGAAGGATGCACACAGGTTTCACATAAATCAAAGTACATCTGCAGGAGCGATTCTTTACGCTAAATGCAACCTACAGTACTGTAAGTGAGCAAAACAGTACTACAGTGGGCGTTTGTGTATTGCACATGACCTGCATTCCCTCCCTGTCTACTGCATGATCTGTGCAGGCTCCCATGGTGGAAGGGCAACAGGCTGGCAGGAGGCGGAGGAAAATACCGTGCTTTACAAATGCGAGCGTCCGAGTCCTCTAAGGCATAAACCAACAGCAATGGGGCGGGGGCCGGGTGCTGTTTGCAGTACTTTCACACATGAAATTGGAAATCTCTCATGAGGCGTCGTGGGCTAGGGGTGAAGGCTCCCACCTCCCTCGCTGGGGGTCCAGGGTTCGAGACCTGATGTGCTTTCTTTCTTTTTTTTTTTTTTTCTGTAATAATACACTGTATTATTTTATTTACATTGTAAGACAGTCAATGGAAGGATGCACACAGGTTTCACATAAATCAAAGTACATCTGCAGGAGCGATTCTTTACGCTAAATGCACCTAAACAGCGGGAATGAAATGAGTGTATTCTGACGCTACCAACTGAGCAAAACAGTACTGTAGATCTTCAGCGTTTGTGTATTGCACAGGACCTGAATTTCCTCCTTGTGCTTTCCAGTTGTCTACTCCCGGAATGAAGATTGCAGACAGCGCCAACGCGTGTTTTTCTGCCTAGAGGATGATTCTTGTTACCTCTGACATTGCAGCTCTGCTCTTCATTGCACCCTGTCGGTTTATGTAAGCCACTGTGGTCACATTGTCCGACTGCACTTGAATGGCCCGATTTCTCAGAAGATGGGCCGCTTGGAGAAGACCGTTGTAGACGGCTCTTAGTTCCAGAATGTTTATCGGCAAGCTGGCTTCCAGACTTGACCACCTTCCTTTGGAAGGTTTCCCCTTGAGCGACTGCGCCCCAGCCCCGGAGACTTGCATCCATGGCTAGAAGGATCCAGTCCTGAATCCCGAACCTGCGGCCCTCCAGAAGGTGAGGCAGTTGCAGCCACCAGAGGAGTGAAATCCTGGCATTTGGTGAAAGACGTATTCTTTGGTGCATGTGTAGATGAGATCCCGACTACTTGTCCAGGAGATCCAGTTGGAAGGACCGAGCGTAAAACCTCCTGTACTGCAGGGCCTCGTAAGAGGCCACCATTTTTCCCAGAAGGTGAATGCACTGATGAACCGACACCCGGGTTGGCTTCAGGACATTGCGGACCATTGTTTGTATCACCAACGCTTTTTCCTCTGGAAGAAACATCCTCTTCACTTCCGTGTCGAGGATCATTCCCAGAAAGGACAACCTCCTGGTTGGTTCCAAATGTGATTTTGGAAGATTCAGGATCCAACCATGTTCCCCGAGAAGCTGGGTCATGAGAGCTATGAACCGTAACAGCTTCTCCTTGGACGATGCTTTTATCAGCAGATCGTCCAGATATGGAATTATGTTCACCCCCTGTCTGCGGAGGAGAATCATCATTTCCGCCATCACCTTGGTGAGTACCCTCGGTGCTGTGGAGAGGCCGAATGGCAGGGCCTGAAACTGAAAATGACAGTCCAACAGAGCGAATCGAAGGTAAGCCTGATGCTGCAGCCAAATCAGAATGTGGAGGTACGCATCCTTGATATCCAGGGATACCAGGAATTCCCCCTCCTCCAGACCTGATACAGTATGACTGCCCTTAGAGACTCCGTTTTGAACTTGAACTCCTTCAGAAAGGGGTTTAGTGATTTTAAGTTCAGAATGGGCCTGACTGAACCATCCTGTTTCGGTACCACGAAAAGGTTTGAATAGTAACCTTTGTTTTGCATATGAGGTTTACTGGCACAATGTGCCTCCACCAACTTCTGGACGGCTTCTTGCAGGACAGTCCTGTCCGCCAGCAGAGCTGGTAAGCCAGATTTTAAAAATCGGTGAGGAGGGAGAATTTGAAATTCCAGCTTGTACCCCTGAGACACAATATCTTTCATCCAAGGGTCCAGGCCGGATGACACCCAGACGTGACTGAAATGCCTGAGTCTCGCTCCCACCGGCCCCACCTCCAGTGGGGGGGGGGGGGGGGGGGAGTCCACCGTCATGCGGAGGACTTTGGTGTACCTGAATCAGGTTTTCTTGGACTTGGGCCGACCTCCCGAAAGAGGGTGTTAGATGGCTTGGCTTTTCTGGGCTTGGTAGACCGAAAGGGCTGTGATGTAGCTGAAGAAAAGGGTTTCTTCGGAGCAGGTGTAGCTGAGGGAAGAAAGGGTGACTTACCAGCCGTAGCCGTGGAGATCCACACATCTAACCAGTGGTGGGATTCAACTAAATTAGCAACAGGTTCTATGTCCTAATGTCCATTAAGTATACCAAAAACTATACCGAAAGGTAGTTTAATAATTCATGGCAGAAAAGTGGGACTAGCAGAGGGGGGAAACGTGGGACTAGCAGAGGGCAGAAAAGTGGGACTAGCAGAGGGGGGAAAAGTGGGACTAGCAGAGGGGGGGAAGTGGGACTAGCAGAGGGGGGAAAAGAGGGACTACATACATACCCCCAGCCAGTTACCATAAATGGTTAAATTCACGTTTAATAAAATTCATCTCCTGAAATATGTAGTCAGGGTAAAAATACACATGATATTATGTATCCAATAAAAAAATGTATCAAATCGTTATACAAAGAAAAACAATCTTGTGCATTGTTTCCTAATTTAAACCTGGGTTAGGAATAAACCAAATCAAAGTAAAAAAAAAAATATATAGCCTGTGGATAAAATCATATGGTACGCAAAAAAATTCCAACAATAGCCTAAACGGCTCAAACAATGTCCAGGGAACTGTATATCCTGCCAAATAGACTATCCTTATGGTGTTGATGGTCAAAAGGAAGCCTCTAATGTGTAGGCTTATCAGTCAAATAATACATTCAAATAACTATGCAACAATGGTTGTGCTACCAATCACAATGCACCTGCTGTAATGGTAGTTCATGTCCTACCTCTGGGTAATGCAGGGATGGTGCTGCGTTAGCCTGGGTGGTAAAGTTTAAGACCCGCTAATAGGTGTACATTACTAGCACTCCATTCCTATGTCCACTTACTTCAGATGTGGCCAAGTGGGACAGGAGGTGTTCCTATCTCTGTTTTTCCATCTGCTTATCCCTTACTGGGATCGAGTGCCACACTCCTGCTGTGGGCTGATTGAACGCCGGGATCCCCGGAGCCGCTGGGTGACGGGCGTAGCGTCTCTGATTCAGGCTAGCCGGGTCTTCATGTCCCACCGCGTGCTCTCCTTCCCCTCCGGGATACTGTGTGCAGCGTTGCCGGGTGACTTCCGGTTCTCGCGGCTACTGGAACTGGCGGCGCTCATTAGCAAACGGTTCGCAGAACCATACCTAACATTAGGTATCGGTTCTGTGGAACCGGTGAGAACCGGCTGAATCCCATCACTGCATCTAACGCTTCCCCAAAGAGAGCCTGACCTGTGTAGGGTAGGGTCTCCACACTTCTTCTGGATTCCGCGTCGGCAGACCACTGACGCAACCACAGTCTTCAACGAGCTGATACAGACATGGAAGAAATCCCCGCAGCCATGGAACCCAGGTCCTTCATGGATTTTACCTGAAATCCTGCCGAATCCTCAATGTTACGTAAAAACAATTCAACATCACATTTCTCTATAGTATCCAAGTCTTCAAGTAACGTGCCTGACCACTTTACTATAGCTTTGGCAATCGAAGCACTGGCAATAGTGGGGCGTAGTATTACCCCAGAAGCCGTGTACATGGATTTGAGCATATTATCAATTTTACGATCAGCCGGCTCTCTCAAGGCGGTAGATCCTCGAACCGGTAAACCCACCTTTTTTGAGAGTCTGGATACTGACGCGTCAACAATAGGCGGGTTTTCCCATTTTTTCCTATCCTCTACCGGGAAAGGAAATGCCACCAGAACCCTTTTAGGTATCTGGAATTTTTTATCCGGGTTTACTTTTCCCAAGCCTTTTCAAAAATAGCATTTAATTATTTTGACGCAGGGAAGGTTAGCGAGGCTTTCTTATTTTCAGTGAAGTAAGCCTCCTCAACCTGCTCGGGTGTTGTATCAGCAATATTCAACACATCTCTAATAGCCTTTATCATCAACTGCACCCCTTTAGCAAGAGATGCTGTCCCCCGCAACGCATCCCCGTCACCGTCTGCAGTGTCAGAATCGGTATCCGTATCATCCTGCATGATCTGTGCAAGAGCACGTTTATGTCAATATACAGCAGAGAGCCCTGAGGTACCAGAACTGGGTCAGACTGCCATAGAGTTCTGTTAAGCCTGAGTTGCAGAATCATTTTGTGCAACCCTATTTGAAATCTGAGAAATCATAGATTTGATAGAGGATAACCACTCAGGCTCCCTTGCTGGAATCTGTGCTAAACCAGTGCAATCCTGATTACATGGAAAGGGATCATCCTGAGAGGACATATCCTCTGCAGCATATGACACAGAGTCCCTGGACATTGCTTAATGGAGACCACAGACACTCCACAGGGGAGGACAGACAGAGTTTCACCCCCAAGAATGGCAAGAGAGACACAGAGATTGGAGCCACCCCACACACAGCGCTTTTAATGTAAAGGGAGACCCCTACTAGCGCTGACTGTGCACCTTAATAGGTTACACAGTCTTAATACAGCCTCCCCCCCTTCTACAACCCCCTGGTACCGTGAGAAATAACTGGAGTTGTTGTGGAGGGACTTGCTCTTCCTGGACAGCGCTATGCAGGCAGGAAAATGGCACTGAAACGCTGCTGGGTCCGCTCTGAGGAGAAGCTCCGCCCCCAAAATGGTGCTGTCTTCCCGCTCTTCACAAGGATTATACTGGCCTGAGGTAAAATGCTGGCTGAGATCCACGGACCCCGACAGGCTTGCTGACCAGTGCAGGGTTCAGGCGCTGGCTCAGGGTGCCCCTCACAGCGCCGCACTAAGTACCGCTGAGCCTCCGGAGTGCAGTTAGTACTGCGCTCCTACCCTGTTTCCGCCATCTTCACACCGGCACCCCGCTTGTTAGAGGGTAGGTGACTCACTCGCCACTGATCTTCAGCTCTGTAAGGGGGTGGTGGGATGCTGCTGGGGTGTGCGATCCCCTGTGGCGGGGAACGATCTATCCCCTCAGGAGCTCAGTGTCCTGTCAGCGGAGATAGTGGCTCAGACCCCGCAGTGCGGACACTACTCTCCCCCTTAATCCCATGAAGCAGGGAGGCTGTTGCCAGCAGCCTCCCTCTAAAATAATAAACGCTAAAAAAAAACTTTACTAATGAAGCTCTGTAGAACTCCCCTAGCTGTGACCGGCCCCTCCGGGCACATTTTCTAAACTGAGTCTGGTATGAGGGGCATAGAGGGAGGAGCCAACCCACACTCTCAAACTCTTAAAGTGCCAATGGCTCCTGGTGGACCCGTCTGTACCCCATGGTACTAATGTGGACCCAGCATCCTCTAGGACGTAAGAGAAAAAGGTATGTTCCTATATAGATGGAATATTCCTAAATAGCAGCAGAAGTGTTATGTAACTCCAGCACAATTATGTTTGACCCCCTAGATCCACTAAGAGGATCTTCTGCCTACAACAGCTGCCTGTTGTTCCTTTAGTGTACAATATACACACCAGTACTTAGGATGCCACCAGGTCTTAAACCCCAGGTAGTAGAGGCTTATGCAATTGGCTGGAGACCGCGGGATAATAGACTGGAGTAATATACAAAATGTACAGACAAGACTGGAACACAAAGCGTTAACAGACAGGTTAGGATCTGAATCTCAGCAGGTGCAGATGAGACACTGTGAGTTTGAATGTAGAGCACAGTGCAGTTGGAATATACTTGCAGTCTGAGCAGAGGGAAAACACAATAAGGGAACAGGCTAGGCGTTAAACAAGACAGATACTAGGCCAGGCAAGTGTTCAGACAAGGTTGACAGTCAAGATTTCGGACAGGCAGAATACCCACCGGACAGTGCAGAGTATCCACAGAAAACGTACTGGGTCCAGGAGCCTGGGACACAGACCAGCAACTTACACCAGGGTATAAGCTATAAACAGGAGCTGGCCTAGCTGTCTTATAACAGGGAGATTCACCAGTCAGGAGAGCTGGAATGCATAGGTCTAAATTAGAGGAGATTCAAAGCAGCTGATGCTGCACAAACTATAGTTGCTGGCATCCTGGCTGCTAGGTGATCGCAGTCAACAGGTCCGACGGGCCCTGCGGTCGGAAGATGCAGTGTGCCGGTTGCCTAGCAACAACTAGGACCTGGGTAGGAGGCAAGCCGCAGCGGCGGCTTGTAACAGATTAAATCTCTGAAACACAAACACAGTTGGTAATCGGCAGGAGACCCAGATTTTACCTTGCTGAAAAAAGGTATGTTCCTGAATAGATGAAATGACTGTGTGCTCCACTTTGCCTCCTGCAATTGTGAGACACAGGAGCCCGTCCTCAGCTGTTACGAGTGATAACAGTCACACACTGGAATGCCCTCCCTGGGGATGGTGGGATTCTCCATAATGAGAGAAGCTGCCAATGAATCCATTGGTTGCTGGTGTAATTTCTCCTTTCTCCAGGGGTCAGCAGTGTGGCACAACCACGAATAGTGCAGTCCAGAACTGAGAGTGTAGAATGGCTGGCTTCTCCTGCTCAACCGAGCGAGGGAGTGTAGCGCAAGCTATGGAGATGTCGCCTAGCTTTTCAGTGTGGGACATCATGAGACAGCATTAAGTTCTATTGTTCATATACTGTAATCCATCTGGAAATAAACAGTCCATATTAAAGATCCAGTATTATTTTTTTCTTACAGCATTCTGAATCTGTCCCCTCTTCTGATGGAATTGATTCTAAGCCTACAACTTTGAAATTCAGCAAAGTGTTGGAGACACTGTGTAACATATTCTTATTCAAAATGTGTCTTCTATGTTCAAGAAATCTTTCCTGTAAGCACCTAAATGTTCTACCCACATATCTTATATTTGTACAATCACATAACAGTAAATACCTTACAAATTTGGTATCACAGTTAATAAACTGTTTTATTTGAATATTTTATCATTGTTTTCTATCTTAACAACTTTTATCTTATTAACTACATGCTTATAGGTAATAGATGTATTTCTCCCACATTTATATTAAACGCAAAGGTTTAGGGAAGCCAAGTTGATCCAAGATTTGCGTGGTGAGAGGAGATGTTTTTCAAATTGCCGTCTGGCAGAATATTTTTAACTGCTTTATTTTTCCTATAAACAGTCATCATTTTCTTAGGTAAACTATCTTTTAGGATAGCATTATATTTAATATGTGATAATTCCTTATGAAATTCCATTTTAAATCTAGTAAAGAGCTATTGTATATAGAAATAAAGTCAAAATTTTGGCTAATTTGTATCCATGTTTAGAACTTCAATATAAGAGTTATCCAATAACCCTGATGGATGACCTATGTCAATAGAATTCATACAGCTTATTTTTCTCCTGCTCCTCAAAGGTCCCTAGGACTTTACAATTGCGTTGTATAAATTGACCTTTTAATTATGTTTGTCTTTCACGGAAGATGATGGGAGCTTTTGAAATGTAAATAATTGTTACACTTAACTTCTTTGGAATAATTAGAAGTGATAATATTATCTTTAATTTGTAAGGTCAAATCATGTAAGTACACAAGTTCCTTACTATAAGTGTAAGATAAACTAAGGTTAAAAGAATTGTAATTTAAAGAAAAAGAACTAGAAAGATCCCCATCCCAAATAATAAATAAATCATCTGTAAAATGACCATAGAAGAGCAGAGACTCCATGAAACCCCATACAACATGGCTGGATTCAAACTCCCCCATGTATAGGTTGGCATAGTTTGGGGCAAATCTGGTCCCCATGGCAGCCCCCAACACCTGTAAGTAAAATGTGTAACTAAAAATAAAATAACGTGAGTTAAAATAAAATGGATAGCTTCTAGGAGAAAATCTTGATGTTGGATGAATAGGGTGTCATCTTGACAAAGACAATTTGCAGCCACATTGATCCCCAACTCTTGGGGATGTGTTTGTATAGTGCTTTCACATCACGTGTGAGAATAGCATAGCTTTCATTCCAAATAACTCCTTGTATGAGAGTAAGGAAAGTTGTGTCTTTAAGAAGTGACCTTAGCCATGCAACAGGAGGCTGGAGAAAATAATTCTCAACCTTATTGGTGTGTAATATAATGTTCTTCCTGCTGCAATATGGTTATAGAATGAATGGAACAAAAACAAGATCATAGTGTATGCCATTGTACAGTTGTGTAGGTGTATGGTGGAACATAAATCTCACAATACAAATGTCAGAGGTAGGCATTGGACAATCTTATCTTTGTTATCCGGTAGTGGTTGCTCAGCAATGCAGTGTCCTCTTTACATCTGGGTGTGCAGCATTGAAGTTCCAATACTTTAATGAATACTTATGGAGATTTGAACATTCATTTATCTATGCTGATGCCAGTCAGCGTGATATGGAATATTTTCTTCCTCAACTCGAGCAAGTGGTCAGAAGACCATGAAACATGTTGCTATTTTCTGTTGAGGATACTAATGGGTAAATATAGTAACCTCTGAGTTCCAGAGGTGCAGTACTTCTGTGCAAGTCTGCCCATTTTTTTTCAAGCAGTCATTTAAAAGGCAAAACCATTCTATAAATGTGCAGGTTGTTTGTGATGGAAAACAAAAAATGATGAGTGCTGTGACTGGCAATTCATCCCTGTCATGTAATTTGAGGTGGAACAAATGCCAGAGGGATGGCTGCTGGGCAAGTCATTTGAATTTTGTATCTAATCTGATCATTTAATTTAAACTATATGCTCCTGTCTTCTTACTCCATTCCTGCTGAGCATAAGTGTAATGAGGCACATGTAGCCACTAGAGGACATAGGACATACTTTTAGTTTATTAAAATCTCATTTCTGCTGTTTTGTCAAATCTGGGGGCAGCTCTGCTGCTGTCTTTTGCATAATCTGGCATAGCAACATCCTTCCCCCCCCAGATTATGTAATAGACAGTGAGCAAGCAAGGGTCTTGTTAACGAGCGACCTTGTGACCACAGAGAGTGGAAGGCAGATTTGAGCGTCAGTTATTTAAATTACTTCAACATCTGTAAGTAATAACATTTCAGTAATTTGCCCACATGTACTAAAGTCTTTTAAATGCTTTTTAAAAATGACAACATATATTCCAAACATACAGATTGCCTTGTTCATTGTGGGTGCAACTAAATATTCATGATGTGTGCACATGCAGACACACACATATTCGTACCTGATGCCCCGTAGGCATTGCATTGCCTAGTCGCAGGTGTGACTAGCTGCAGCCAGGCACAATAAGTCACTCCCATGTGCATATGCATCACGGGTAAGTTAAGTGGTATTTATATGTGCCACATGCACGTATTATTTCAATGAATATTGAGATAAACATTAGTCTCTGCAGAGTCTGCAATGTTTTGTATGAATATTTGTTTCTCAACAGAACACAAGACAACAATGAAGTAGTAAGTAAATATTACATTCACATCAATGAAAACTAATTTTGTGTTTTTCACATTTTCCTTTAAGCTATGATGGGGGTGCCACATAACCACTTCTTGTGTGGCCACTATGGAATCTAAGATCGCAGGGTAGAGGAGTGGTTGGTGCTAAACTGGGTGCAGGTGTGCTACTTAGAGATATTGACAGTGTTTGTTCTGGTAAGAGATTACTGAAATGTACCATTAGCTATCAAAATATTAGTATTAAGTGCATAGGTAAACAAATATTACACCTTCACACTTTCACAAGCTTTAGTTTTATTCAAAAGGTCTGGCATAACTTTAGAAATGTAATCAATTGAATTTTCTTTTTTAATTGAGATGTTTTTAAAAGATATTTACATGTAGCGTTAAAGTGCAGGAAATTGGAAATTATGACAAACTATAAAAAACATACAGTGCATCCGGAAAGTATTCACAGCGCTTCACTTTTTCCACATTTTGTTATGTTAGAGCCTTATTCTAAAAAGGAATAAATTAATTTTTTCCCTCAAAATTCTACACTCAATACCCATAATGACAATGTGAAAAAGTATTTGTGAGATTTTTGCAAATTTATTAAAAATTAAAAATGATTAAATCACATGTACATACTGTAAATATTCACAACCTTAGTCATGAAGCTCAAAATTGAGCTCAGGTGCATCCTGTTTCCACTGATCATCCATGAGATGTTCCTACAGCTTAATTGGAGTACACTTGTGGTAAATTACATGATTTGGAAAGTCACACACCTGTCTATGAGGTCCCACACTTAACAGTGCATGTCTGAGCACAAACCAAGCATGAAGTAAAAGGAATTGTCTGTAGACCTCCGAGACAGTATTGTCTCGAGGCACAAATCCGGGGAAGAGTACAGAGAAATATCTGCTGCTTTAAAGGTCCCAATGAGCACAGTGACCTCCATCATCCATAAATGGAAGACGTTCGGAACCACCAGAACTCTTTCTAGAGCTGTCCAGCTCTCTAAACTGAGTGACCGGAGGAGAAGGGCCCTAGTCAGGAAGGTGTCCAAGAACCCGATGGTCACTCTGTCAGAACTACAGCATTCCTCTGCAGAGAGAGGAGAACCTTCCAGAAGGACAACCATCTCTGCAGCAATCCACCAATCAGGCCTGTATGGTAAAGCGGTCAGACGGAAGCCACGCCTTAGTAAAAAGCTCATGGCAGCCTGCCTTGAGTTTGATAAAATGCACCTGAAGGACTCTCATGCCATGAGAAACAAAATTCTCCGGTCTGACGAGACAAAGCTTGAACTCTTTGGCGTGAATGCCAGGCATCATGTTTGGAGAAAATCGGGCACCGCTCATCACCAGGCCAATACCATCCCTACAGCGAAGCATGGTGGTGGCAGCTTCATGCTGTGGGGATGTTTTTCAGCGGCAGGAACTGGGAAACTAGTCAGGATAGAGGGAAAGTTGAATGCAGCAATGTACAGAGACAGATGTACCTCAGACTGGGGCGACAGTTCATCTTCAGCAGGACAACGACCCTAAGCACACAGCCAAGATATCAAAGTAGTAGCTTCAGGATAAGTCTGTGAATGTCCTTGAGTGGCACAGCCAGAGCCCAGACTTGAATCCGATTGAAGATCTCTGGAGAGATCTGAAAATGGCTGTGCACCGACACTTCCCATTCAACCTGATGGAGCTTGAGAGGTGCTGCAAAGAGGAATGGACAAAACTGCCCAAAGATAGGTGTGCCAAGCTTGTGGCATCATATTCAAAAAGACTTGACTCTGTAATTGCTCCCAAAGGTGCATCAAAAAGTATTGAGCAAAGGTTGTGAATACTTTTGTACATGTGATTTCTTTGTTTTTTATTTTTAATAAATTTGCAAAAATCTCAAAAAAACTTTTTTGACATTGTCATTATGGGGTATTGGCTCTCATTCCGAGTTGATCGCTCGCTAGCTATTTGTTGCAGAGCAGCAATCAGATGGTCGCCGCCCAAGGGGGAGTGTCTTTTCGCTTTGCAAGTGTGCAATCGCATGTGCAGCCGAGTGGTACGAAAAAGTTTTTTGCAGTGTCAGAGCAGGTCTGAACTTACTCAGCCCTTGCGATCACTTCAGCCTCTCAGGTCCCGGAATTGACATCAGACACCCGCCCTGTAAACACCTGGACACGTCTGTGCTTTCCCTACCACTCCCAGAAAACGGTCAGTTGACACCCACACACGCCTTCTTGCTGTCAATATCCTTGCGATTGGTTGTGCAAATGGATTCTTTGCTAGAAGCTCTGCACAGCAACGATGCTGTTTGTACCCGAATGACGCGTGTGCGCATTGCGGTGCATACGCATGCGCAATAATAACCTGATCGTTGTGCTGCGAAAAACTGCAGCGAGCGATCAACTCGGAATGAGGGCCATTGTGTATAGAATTTTGAGGGAAAAAATTAATTTATTCCATTTTGGAATAAGGCTGTAACATAACAAAATGTGGAAAAAGTGAAGCGCTGATGCACTGAATAAATTATAATTATTGGGTTTGGATACTGTAATTATTAAATATGTTCCAGCTGTGCAGGTTAAATACTATAGGCAGCTTTCTTGGGAGGGTAAGGTTTTGGGAGGGTAGTGTTCTGTCACAGAGCACATTTTACTTAGTTTCTGCTTCATATGAGATTTAAGAAAGCTTCATGCAGGGCCAGAGGCGTCACTAGGGTTGGTGTCACCCGGTATGGTAACTTATGGTGTCACCCCCATGGACCTCCTTCCATATCACACTACACGGAACCCTTAGTAATGTTTTTGTTTTTTGTGTACGATATTGTAAGTCCAGGACTGCTGGGGAGCTTCTGGGGAGTTCAAGGGAAATCGCAAGTGATGATCACACGCGCTTCATCTTTCTGATGTATGGCCACCTTCAGATATGCACATTCATGCTAAAGTCTGTTTCATTACAAAAAAATGCATTCGCAGACTCGCACTTACAGATGTGTCCTGTAACACTCTTGCAGCGGGAGGCAGATTATCCTGGTACTGCCGCATCTCAGCATGCCACAGCCTCCCGCAGCTAACAATGGGCCTAATTCAGACCTGATCGCAACAGCAATTTTTTTCTCTAATGAGCAAAACCATGTGCACTGCAGGTGGGGCAGATATAACATGTGCAGAGAGAGTTAGATTTGGGTGGGGTGTGTTCAAATTGAAATCTAAATTGCAGTGTAAAAATAAAGCAGCCAGTATTTACCCTGCACAGAAACAATATAACCCACCCAAATTTAACTCTCTCTGTACATGTTATATCTGCCCCACCTGCACTGCACATGGTTTTGCCCATTAGAGAAAGATTTTCCTTTTGCGATCAGGTCTGAATTAGGCCCAAAATGCATTGATAAGCTAATAATCACAGGTGTGTATATGCAAGCACTCGCTAGCGGCCTGCACATTACTGCAATAACTATGGGTATCAGGAACATTGCTAACCCCCAGTGGTGCAAGTAGAAAAAACGTCTTAGTGGTACTAGGCGTGCATCGAAAAAATGGGCGTGGTACAGTGCCACAAAGGGGCATTGCCAGTGAAAATGAGGCATATCTACATGACACCCCCCATTTCTCGTCACTCTGGGAACATTATTTACATTCCGTATGCACCTTACCTTTATGGTGGTTTCTCTGAAGAATGGGGAACCTCTGAAGAAATGTATCCTCCCTGGTCAGACAGCGTCTTTAGTCGGTATTCATGTAGGAAATCACATGGTCCGTAAGATTCCTGTTTGTGTAGGAAATGGCATATAACCAAAGTCATAGTCATACAACAGAGGTTCAACCAGATTCATGCCAGCTGTGTCACCTTCTACCCCGTGTCCCTCAGCTAAACCATTATCTTCCCCCCTGCGTCAACCTAGCCACACCATCATATCCCCCTCTGCATCTCTCAGCCACACCATCTGCTGCCCCCTGATACTCTTAACCACACCGTCATCTCCCCCCAGCGTCTCACAGCCTTCACCCCCACCCCTCCTTCATTCTGTGACTCTCAGCTTGCATTTGCCCCCCTTCTTCATTCTCTCTCTCAGCCTGCATTCCCCCCCCCCCCCTTCATTCTGTTTCTCTCACTCATCCTCCACTCCAGGCAAAGCAAGGCAGGTATGCATGCAGCAAGAGGAAGCAGCAGGCTCTTCCTTCCTGCTATGAAGCTGCGCTCCCAGAATGCAGCGCTGAACATGGAGGAGCCGCTGTTTTTGGCTGTGTGCCCATCAGACAGACCCGGCCGCGGGCGGGTGTGTAGCTGGCTCATGGAGTCGGCGGGGGTGCGGGCTTGATTGCGGCGCTTGGTGCCAGCCTACACACACGCACAGGACAGTGCCAGCCTACACACACACACACACACACACACACACACACACACACACACACACACACACACACACGGGTCAGTGCCAGACTACACACATACATATACACACACCACACAGTGGTCAGTGGTATCGCGCACACACACACACACACACACACACACACACACACACACACACACACACGTAGGGGTCAATGCCAGCCTGCACACACACACACACACACACACACACACACACACACACACACGAATCAGTGCCATCCCCCCTACCCACCAACACACACACACGAGTTAGTGCCAGACTACACACACACCACACAATCACAGGGGTCAGTTCCAGGCTATACACACAGACACACACACACACACACACACACACACACACACACACACACGGGTCAGTGCTAGGCTATACACACACACACACACAAACACACTGGGGTCAGTGTCATTTCGCTCGTGCACACACACACACACACACACACACACACACACACAGGTTAGTGCCAGGCTATACACACACAGGGGTCAGTACCATGCTACACACACACACACACACACACACACACACACACACACACACACACACACACACACACGTCAGTAAAAGACTACTGACACAAACAAAACACATTGCCAGTCTACACACACATGGAAAAGAGTGGGTGTAATGAGGAGTGCAGAACACCACATACCTAGACAAGCATCAGGATTTAGGGATCGAATCAGCAGTGCAGAATAGATGTCAGAGGTCATAGGGAGGAGCATGTGTGCGGCAGAAGAGACCCCTAAATAGTAGTGATGAGCACCGGAAATTTTTCGGGTTTTGTGTTTTGGTTTTGGGTTCGGTTCCGCGGCCGTGTTTTGGGTTCGAACGCGTTTTGGCAAAACCTCACCGAATTTTTTTTGTCGGATTCGGGTGTGTTTTGGATTCGGGTGTTTTTTTCAAAAAACCCTAAAAAACAGCTTAAATCATAGAATTTGGGGGTCATTTTGATCCCAAAGTATTATTAACCTCAATAACCATAATTTCCACTCATTTTCAGTAGAGATGAGCGGGTTCGGTTTCTCTGAAACCGAACCCGCACGAACTTCATGTTTTTTTCACGGGTCCGAGCAGACTCGGATCCTCCCGCCTTGCTCGGTTAACCCGAGCGCGCCCGAACGTCATCATGACGCTGTCGGATTCTCGCGAGACTCGGATTCTATATAAGGAGCCGCGCGTCGCCGCCATTTTCACACGTGCATTGAGATTGATAGGGAGAGGACGTGGCTGGCGTCCTCTCCATTAGAAATTAGATTAGAAGAGAGAGAGAGATTGTGCAGAGTCAGACAGAGTTTACCACAGTGACCAGTGCAGTTGTTGTTAGTTAACTTTTATTTATTTTAATATATATCCGTTCTCTGCTATATCCGTTCTCTGCCTGAAAAAAAACGATACACAGCAGCAGCCAGTCACACAGTGTGACTCAGTCTGTGTGCACTCAGCTCAGCCCAGTGTGCTGCACATCAATGTATAAAAGGCAAAGCTTATAATAATTGTGGGGGAGACTGGGGAGCACTGCAGGTTGTTATAGCAGGAGCCCCCAGGAGTACATAATATTATATTAATTTAAAATTAAACAGTGCACACTTTTGCTGCAGGAGTGCCACTGCCAGTGTGACTAGTGGTGACCACAGTGCCTGGCCACCAGTATAGTAGTATATTCATTGTTGTATGTATTGTATACTATCTCTTTATCAACCAGTCTATATTAGCAGCAGACACAGTACAGTGCGGTAGTTCACGGCTGTGGCTACCTCTGTGTCGGCAGTCGGAACTCGGCAGGCAGTCCGTCCATCCATAATTGTATTACAATATATACCACCTAACCGTGGTATTTTTTTTTCTTTCTTTATACCGTCATAGTGTCATACTAGTTGTTACGAGTATACTACTATCTCTTTATCAACCAGTGTACAGTGCGGTAGTTCACGGCTGTGGCTACCTCTGTGTCGGCAGTCGGCAGGCAGTCCGTCCATCCATAATTGTATTATTATTATAATATATACCACCTAACCGTGGTTTTTTTTCCATTCTTTATACCGTCGTCATAGTGTCATACTAGTTGTTACGAGTATACTACTATCTCTTTATCAACCAGTGTACAGTGCGGTAGTTCACGGCTGTGGCTACCTCTGTGTCGGCAGTCGGCAGGCAGTCCGTCCATCCATAATTGTATTATTATTATAATATATACCACCTAACCGTGGTTTTTTTTCCATTCTTTATACCGTCGTCATAGTGTCATACTAGTTGTTACGAGTATACTACTATCTCTTTATCAACCAGTGTACAGTGCGGTAGTTCACGGCTGTGGCTACCTCTGTGTCGGCAGTCGGCAGGCAGTCCGTCCATCCATAATTGTATTATTATTATAATATATACCACCTAACCGTGGTTTTTTTTCCATTCTTTATACCGTCGTCATAGTGTCATACTAGTTGTTACGAGTATACTACTATCTCTTTATCAACCAGTGTACAGTGCGGTAGTTCACGGCTGTGGCTACCTCTGTGTCGGCAGTCGGCAGGCAGTCCGTCCATCCATAATTGTATTATTATTATAATATATACCACCTAACCGTGGTTTTTTTTCCATTCTTTATACCGTCGTCATAGTGTCATACTAGTTGTTACGAGTATACTACTATCTCTTTATCAACCAGTGTACAGTGCGGTAGTTCACGGCTGTGGCTACCTCTGTGTCGGCAGTCGGCAGGCAGTCCGTCCATCCATAATTGTATTATTATTATAATATATACCACCTAACCGTGGTTTTTTTTCCATTCTTTATACCGTCGTCATAGTGTCATACTAGTTGTTACGAGTATACTACTATCTCTTTATCAACCAGTGTACAGTGCGGTAGTTCACGGCTGTGGCTACCTCTGTGTCGGCAGTCGGCAGGCAGTCCGTCCATCCATAATTGTATTATTATTATAATATATACCACCTAACCGTGGTTTTTTTTTCATTCTTTATACCGTCGTCATAGTGTCATACTAGTTGTTACGAGTATACTACTATCTCTTTATCAACCAGTGTACAGTGCGGTAGTTCACGGCTGTGGCTACCTCTGTGTCGGCAGTCGGCAGGCAGTCCGTCCATCCATAATTGTATTATTATTATAATATATACCACCTAACCGTGGTTTTTTTTCCATTCTTTATACCGTCGTCATAGTGTCATACTAGTTGTTACGAGTATACTACTATCTCTTTATCAACCAGTGTACAGTGCGGTAGTTCACGGCTGTGGCTACCTCTGTGTCGGCAGTCGGCAGGCAGTCCGTCCATCCATAATTGTATTATTATTATAATATATACCACCTAACCGTGGTTTTTTTTCCATTCTTTATACCGTCGTCATAGTGTCATACTAGTTGTTACGAGTATACTACTATCTCTTTATCAACCAGTGTACAGTGCGGTAGTTCACGGCTGTGGCTACCTCTGTGTCGGCAGTCGGCAGGCAGTCCGTCCATCCATAATTGTATTATTATTATAATATATACCACCTAACCGTGGTTTTTTTTCCATTCTTTATACCGTCGTCATAGTGTCATACTAGTTGTTACGAGTATACTACTATCTCTTTATCAACCAGTGTACAGTGCGGTAGTTCACGGCTGTGGCTACCTCTGTGTCGGCAGTCGGCAGGCAGTCCGTCCATCCATAATTGTATTATTATTATAATATATACCACCTAACCGTGGTTTTTTTATACCACCTAACCGTGGCAGTCCGTCCATAATTGTATACTAGTAAACTATCCAATCCATCCATCTCCATTGTTTACCTGAGGTGCCTTTTAGTTCTGCCTATAAAATATGGAGAACAAAAAAGTTGAGGTTCCAAAATTAGGGAAAGATCAAGATCCACTTCCACCTCGTGCTGAAGCTGCTGCCACTAGTCATGGCCGAGACGATGAAATGCCAGCAACGTCGTCTGCCAAGGCCGATGCCCAATGTCATAGTACAGAGCATGTCAAATCCAAAACACCAAATATCAGAAAAAAAAGGACTCCAAAACCTAAAATAAAATTGTCGGAGGAGAAGCGTAAACTTGCCAATATGCCATTTACCACACGGAGTGGCAAGGAACGGCTGAGGCCCTGGCCTATGTTCATGGCTAGTGGTTCAGCTTCACATGAGGATGGAAGCACTCAGCCTCTCGCTAGAAAACTGAAAAGACTCAAGCTGGCAAAAGCACCGCAAAGAACTGTGCGTTCTTTGAAATCCCAAATCCACAAGGAGAGTCCAATTGTGTCGTTTGCGATGCCTGACCTTCCCAACACTGGACGTGAAGAGCATGCGCCTTCCACTATTTGCACGCCCCCTGCAAGTGCTGGAAGGAGCACCCGCAGTCCAGTTCCTGATAGTCAGATTGAAGATGTCAGTGTTGAAGTACACCAGGATGAGGAGGATATGGGTGTTGCTGGCGCTGGGGAGGAAATTGACCAGGAGGATTCTGATGGTGAGGTGGTTTGTTTAAGTCAGGCACCCGGGGAGACACCTGTTGTCCGTGGGAGGAATATGGCCGTTGACATGCCAGGTGAAAATACCAAAAAAATCAGCTCTTCGGTGTGGAGGTATTTCACCAGAAATGCGGACAACAGGTGTCAAGCCGTGTGTTCCCTTTGTCAAGCTGTAATAAGTAGGGGTAAGGACGTTAACCACCTCGGAACATCCTCCCTTATACGTCACCTGCAGCGCATTCATAATAAGTCAGTGACAAGTTCAAAAACTTTGGGTGACAGCGGAAGCAGTCCACTGACCAGTAAATCCCTTCCTCTTGTAACCAAGCTCACGCAAACCACCCCACCAACTCCCTCAGTGTCAATTTCCTCCTTCCCCAGGAATGCCAATAGTCCTGCAGGCCATGTCACTGGCAAGTCTGACGAGTCCTTTCCTGCCTGGGATTCCTCCGATGCATCCTTGCGTGTAACGCCTACTGCTGCTGGCGCTGCTGTTGTTGCCGCTGGGAGTCGATGGTCATCCCAGAGGGGAAGTCGTAAGCCTACTTGTACTACTTCCAGTAAGCAATTGACTGTTCAACAGTCCTTTGCGAGGAAGATGAAATATCACAGCAGTCATCCTACTGCAAAGCGGATAACTGAGTCCTTGACAACTATGTTGGTGTTAGACGTGCGTCCGGTATCCGCCGTTAGTTCACAGGGAACTAGACAATTTATTGAGGCAGTGTGCCCCCGTTACCAAATACCATCTAGGTTCCACTTCTCTAGGCAGGCGATACCGAGAATGTACACGGACGTCAGAAAAAGACTCACCAGTGTCCTAAAAAATGCAGTTGTACCCAATGTCCACTTAACCACGGACATGTGGACAAGTGGAGCAGGGCAGGGTCAGGACTATATGACTGTGACAGCCCACTGGGTAGATGTATGGACTCCCGCCGCAAGAACAGCAGCGGCGGCACCAGTAGCAGCATCTCGCAAACGCCAACTCTTTCCTAGGCAGGCTACGCTTTGTATCACCGCTTTCCAGAATACGCACACAGCTGAAAACCTCTTACGGCAACTGAGGAAGATCATCGCGGAATGGCTTACCCCAATTGGACTCTCCTGTGGATTTGTGGCATCGGACAACGCCAGCAATATTGTGTGTGCATTAAATATGGGCAAATTCCAGCACGTCCCATGTTTTGCACATACCTTGAATTTGGTGGTGCAGAATTTTTTAAAAAACGACAGGGGCGTGCAAGAGATGCTGTCGGTGGCCAGAAAAATTGCGGGACACTTTCGGCGTACAGGCACCACGTACAGAAGACTGGAGCACCACCAAAAACTACTGAACCTGCCCTGCCATCATCTGAAGCAAGAAGTGGTAACGAGGTGGAATTCAACCCTCTATATGCTTCAGAGGTTGGAGGAGCAGCAAAAGGCCATTCAAGCCTATACAATTGAGCACGATATAGGAGATGGAATGCACCTGTCTCAAGTGCAGTGGAGAATGATTTCAACGTTGTGCAAGGTTCTGATGCCCTTTGAACTTGCCACACGTGAAGTCAGTTCAGACACTGCCAGCCTGAGTCAGGTCATTCCCCTCATCAGGCTTTTGCAGAAGAAGCTGGAGGCATTGAAGAAGGAGCTAACACGGAGCGATTCCGCTAGGCATGTGGGACTTGTGGATGCAGCCCTTAATTCGCTTAACAAGGATTCACGGGTGGTCAATCTGTTGAAATCAGAGCACTACATTTTGGCCACCGTGCTCGATCCTAGATTTAAAGCCTACCTTGGATCTCTCTTTCCGGCAGACACAGGTCTGCTGGGGTTGAAAGACCTGCTGGTGACAAAATTGTCAAGTCAAGCGGAACGCGACCTGTCAACATCTCCTCCTTCACATTCTCCCGCAACTGGGGGTGCGAGGAAAAGGCTCAGAATTCCGAGCCCACCCGCTGGCGGTGATGCAGGGCAGTCTGGAGCGACTGCTGATGCTGACATCTGGTCCGGACTGAAGGACCTGACAACGATTACGGACATGTCGTCTACTGTCACTGCATATGATTCTCTCAACATTGATAGAATGGTGGAGGATTATATGAGTGACCGCATCCAAGTAGGCACGTCACACAGTCCGTACTTATACTGGCAGGAAAAAGAGGCAATTTGGAGGCCCTTGCACAAACTGGCTTTATTCTACCTAAGTTGCCCTCCCACAAGTGTGTACTCCGAAAGAGTGTTTAGTGCCGCCGCTCACCTTGTCAGCAATCGGCGTACGAGGTTACATCCAGAAAATGTGGAGAAGATGATGTTCATTAAAATGAATTATAATCAATTCCTCCGCGGAGACATTGACCAGCAGCAATTGCCTCCACAAAGTACACAGGGAGCTGAGATGGTGGATTCCAGTGGGGACGAATTGATAATCTGTGAGGAGGGGGATGTACACGGTGATATATCGGAGGGTGAAGATGAGGTGGACATCTTGCCTCTGTAGAGCCAGTTTGTGCAAGGAGAGATTAATTGCTTCTTTTTTGGGGGGGGTCCAAACCAACCCGTCATATCAGTCACAGTCGTGTGGCAGACCCTGTCACTGAAATGATGGGTTGGTTAAAGTGTGCATGTCCTGTTTTGTTTATACAACATAAGGGTGGGT
Organism: Pseudophryne corroboree; assembly: GCF_028390025.1. Classification (NCBI taxonomy): domain Eukaryota; kingdom Metazoa; phylum Chordata; class Amphibia; order Anura; family Myobatrachidae; genus Pseudophryne; species Pseudophryne corroboree. The sequence continues at coordinate 108,804,747 of NC_086445.1, read as the reverse complement.
GGGAGGGCCCAAGGATAATTCCATCTTGCACCTCTTTTTTCTTTTCTTTTTCTTTGCATCATGTGCTGATTGGGGAGGGTTTTTTGGAAGGGACATCCTGCGTGACACTGCAGTGCCACTCCTAGATGGGCCCGGTGTTTGTGTCGGCCACTAGGGTCGCTAATCTTACTCACACAGCTACCTCATTGCGCCTCTTTTTTTCTTTGCGTCATGTGCTGTTTGGGGAGGGTTTTTTGGAAGGGACATCCTGCGTGACACTGCAGTGCCACTCCTAGATGTGCCCGGTGTTTGTGTCGGCCACTAGGGTCGCTAATCTTACTCACACAGTCAGCTACCTCATTGCGCCTCTTTTTTTCTTTGCGTCATGTGCTGTTTGGGGAGGGTTTTTTGGAAGGGCCATCCTGCGTGACACTGCAGTGCCACTCCTAGATGGGCCCGGTGTTTGTGTCGGCCACTAGGGTCGCTAATCTTACTCACACAGCTACCTCATTGCGCCTCTTTTTTTCTTTGCGTCATGTGCTGTTTGGGGAGGGTTTTTTGGAAGGGCCATCCTGCGTGACACTGCAGTGCCACTCCTAGATGGGCCCGGTGTTTGTGTCGGCCACTAGGGTCGCTAATCTTACTCACACAGCTACCTCATTGCGCCTCTTTTTTTCTTTGCGTCATGTGCTGTTTGGGGAGGGTTTTTTGGAAGGGACATCCTGCGTGACACTGCAGTGCCACTCCTAGATGGGCCCGGTGTTTGTGTCGGCCACTAGGGTCGCTTATCTTACTCACACAGCGACCTCGGTGCAAATTTTAGGACTAAAAATAATATTGTGAGGTGTGATGTGTTCAGAATAGGCTGAAAATGAGTGTAAATTATGTTTTTTGAGGTTAATAATACTTTGGGATCAAAATTACCCCCAAATTCTATGATTTAAGCTGTTTTTTAGGGTTTTTTGAAAAAAACACCCGAATCCAAAACACACCCGAATCCGACAAAAATAATTCGGTGAGGTTTTGCCAAAACGCGTTCGAACCCAAAACACGGCCGCGGAACCGAACCCAAAACCAAAACACAAAACCCGAAAAATTTCAGGCGCTCATCTCTAATTTTCAGTCTATTCTGAACACCTCACACCTCACAATATTATTTTTAGTCCTAAAATTTGCACCGAGGTCGCTGGATGGCTAAGCTAAGCGACCCAAGTGGCCGACACAAACACCTGGCCCATCTAGGAGCGGCACTGCAGTGTCACGCAGGATGGCCCTTCAAAAAAACACTCCCCAAACAGCACATGACGCAAAGAAAAAAAGAGGCGCAATGAGGTAGCTGTGTGAGTAAGCTAAGCGACCCTAGTGGCCGACACAAACACCTGGCCCATCTAGGAGTGGCACTGCAGTGTCACGCAGGATGGCCCTTCCAAAAAACACTCCCCAAACAGCACATGACGCAAAGAAAAAAAGAGGCGCAATGAGGTAGCTGTGTGAGTAAGCTAAGCGACCCTAGTGGCCGACACAAACACCTGGCCCATCTAAGAGTGGCACTGCAGTGTCACGCAGGATGGCCCTTCCAAAAAACACTCCCCAAACAGCACATGACGCAAAGAAAAAAAGAGGCGCAATGAGGTAGCTGTGTGAGTAAGCTAAGCGACCCTAGTGGCCGACACAAACACCTGGCCCATCTAGGAGTGGCACTGCAGTGTCACGCAGGATGGCCCTTCCAAAAAACACTCCCCAAACAGCACATGACGCAAAGAAAAAAAGAGGCGCAATGAGGTAGCTGTGTGAGTAAGCTAAGCGACCCTAGTGGCCGACACAAACACCTGGCCCATCTAGGAGTGTCACTGCAGTGTCACGCAGGATGGCCCTTCCAAAAAACACTCCCCAAACAGCACATGACGCAAAGAAAAAAAGAGGCGCAATGAGGTAGCTGTGTGAGTAAGCTAAGCGACCCTAGTGGCCGACACAAACACCTGGCCCATCTAGGAGTGGCACTGCAGTGTCACGCAGCATGGCCCTTCCAAAAAACACTCCCCAAACAGCACATGACGCAAAGAAAAAAAGAGGCGCAATGAGGTAGCTGTGTGAGTAAGCTAAGCGACCCTAGTGGCCGACACAAACACCTGGCCCATCTAGGACTGGCACTGCAGTGTCACGCAGGATGGCCCTTCCAAAAAACACTCCCCAAACAGCACATGACGCAAAGAAAAAAAGAGGCGCAATGAGGTAGCTGTGTGAGTAAGCTAAGCGACCCTAGTGGCCGACACAAACACCTGGCCCATCTAGGAGTGGCACTGCAGTGTCACGCAGGATGGCCCTTCCAAAAAACACTCCCCAAACAGCACATGACGCAAAGAAAAAAAGAGGCGCAATGAGGTAGCTGTGTGAGTAAGCTAAGCGACCCTAGTGGCTGACACAAACACCTGGCCCATCTAGGAGTGGCACTGCAGTGTCACGCAGGATGGCCCTTCCAAAAAACACTCCCCAAACAGCACATGACGCAAAGAAAAAAAGAGGCGCAATGAGGTAGCTGTGTGAGTAAGCTAAGCGACCCTAGTGGCCGACACAAACACCTGGCCCATCTAGGAGTGGCACTGCAGTGTCACGCAGGATGGCCCTTCCAAAAAACACTCCCCAAACAGCACATGACGCAAAGAAAAAAAGAGGCGCAATGAGGTAGCTGTGTGAGTAAGCTAAGCGACCCTAGTGGCCGACACAAACACCTGGCCCATCTAGGAGTGGCACTGCAGTGTCACGCAGGATGGCCCTTCCAAAAAACACTCCCCAAACAGCACATGACGCAAAGAAAAAAAGAGGCGCAATGAGGTAGATGTGTGAGTAAGCTAAGCGACCCTAGTGGCCGACACAAACACCTGGCCCATCTAGGAGTGTCACTGCAGTGTCACGCAGGATGGCCCTTCCAAAAAACACTCCCCAAACAGCACATGACGCAAAGAAAAAAAGAGGCGCAATGAGGTAGCTGTGTGAGTAAGCTAAGCGACCCTAGTGGCCGACACAAACACCTGTCCCATCTAGGAGTGGCACTGCAGTGTCACGCAGGATGGCCCTTCCAAAAAACACTCCCCAAACAGCAGCACATGAAGCAAAGAAGAAAAAAAAGAGGCGCAATGAGGTAGCTGTGTGACTAAGATAAGCAACCCTAGTGGCCGACACAAACACCTGGCCCATCTAGGAGTGGCACTGCAGTGTCACGCAGGATGGCCCTTCCAAAAAACACCCCCCAAACAGCACATGACGCAAAGAAAAAAAGAGTCGCAATGAGGTAGCTGTGTGAGTAAGCTAAGCGACCCTAGTGGCCGACACAAACACCTGGCCCATCTAGGAGTGGCACTGCAGTGTCACGCAGGATGGCCCTTCCAAAAAACACTCCCCAAACAGCACATGACGCAAAGAAAAAAAGAGGCGCAATGAGGTAGCTGTGTGAGTAAGCTAAGCGACCCTAGTGGCCGACACAAACACCTGGCCCATCTAGGAGTGGCACTGCAGTGTCACGCAGGATGGCTCTTCCAAAAAACACTCCCCAAACAGCACATGACGCAAAGAAGAAAAAAAAGAGGCGCAATGAGGTAGCTGTGTGACTAAGATAAGCGACCCTAGTGGCCGACACAAACACCTGGCCCATCTAGGAGTGTCACTGCAGTGTCACGCAGGATGGCCCTTCCAAAAAACACCCCCCAAACAGCACATGACGCAAAGAAAAAAAGAGGCGCAATGAGGTAGCTGTGTGAGTAAGCTAAGCGACCCTAGTGGCCGACACAAACACCTGGCCCATCTAGGAGTGGCACTGCAGTGTCACGCAGGATGGCCCTTCCAAAAAACACTCCCCAAACAGCACATGACGCAAAGAAAAAAAGAGGCGCAATGAGGTAACTGTGTGAGTAAGCTAAGCGACCCTAGTGGCCGACACAAACACCTGGCCCATCTAGGAGTGGCACTGCAGTGTCACGCAGGATGGCCCTTCCAAAAAACACCCCCCAAACAGCACATGACGCAAAGAAAAATGAAAGAAAAAAGAGGTGCAAGATGGAATTGTCCTTGGGCCCTCCCACCCACCCTTATGTTGTATAAACAGGACATGCACACTTTAACCAACCCATCATTTCAGTGACAGGGTCTGCCACACGACTGTGACTGAAATGACTGGTTGGTTTGGACCCCCACCAAAAAAGAAGCAATTAATCTCTCCTTGCACAAACTGGCTCTACAGAGGCAAGATGTCCACCTCATCATCATCCTCCGATATATCACCGTGTACATCCCCCTCCTCACAGATTATCAATTCGTCCCCACTGGAATCCACCATCTCAGCTCCCTGTGTACTTTGTGGAGGCAATTGCTGCTGGTGAATGTCTCCACGGAGGAATTGATTATAATTCATTTTAATGAACATCATCTTCTCCACATTTTCTGGATGTAACCTCGTACGCCGATTGCTGACAAGGTGAGCGGCGGCACTAAACACTCTTTCGGAGTACACACTTGTGGGAGGGCAACTTAGGTAGAATAAAGCCAGTTTGTGCAAGGGTCTCCAAATTGCCTCTTTTTCCTGCCAGTATAAGTACGGACTGTCTGACGTGCCTACTTGGATGCGGTCACTCATATAATCCTCCACCATTCTTTCAATGGGGAGAGAATCATATGCAGTGACAGTAGACGACATGTCCGTAATCGTTGGCAGGTCCTTCAGTCCGGACCAGATGTCAGCATCAGCAGTCGCTCCAGACTGCCCTGCATCACCGCCAGCGGGTGGGCTCAGAATTCTGAGCCTTTTCCTCGCACCCCCAGTTGCGGGAGAATGTGAAGGAGGAGATGTTGACAGGTCGCGTTCCGCTTGACTTGACAATTTTGTCACCAGCAGTTCTTTGAACCCCAGCAGACTTGTGTCTGCCGGAAAGAGAGATCCAAGGTAGGTTTTAAATCTAGGATCGAGCACGGTGGCCAAAATGTAGTGCTCTGATTTCAACAGATTGACCACCCGTGAATCCTTGTTAAGCGAATTAAGGGCTCCATCCACAAGTCCCACATGCCTAGCGGAATCGCTCTGTGTTAGCTCCTCCTTCAATGTCTCCAGCTTCTTCTGCAAAAGCCTGATGAGGGGAATGACCTGACTCAGGCTGGCAGTGTCTGAACTGACTTCACGTGTGGCAAGTTCAAAAGGTTGCAGAACCTTGCACAACGTTGAAATCATTCTCCACTGCGCTTGAGACAGGTGCATTCCACCTCCTATATCGTGCTCAGTTGTATAGGCTTGAATGGCCTTTTGCTGCTCCTCCAACCTCTGAAGCATATAGAGGGTTGAATTCCACCTTGTTACCACTTCTTGCTTCAGATGATGGCAGGGCAGGTTCAGGCGTTTTTGGTGTTGCTCCAGTCTTCTGTACGTGGTGCCTGTACGCCGAAAGTGTCCCGCAATTCTTCTGGCCACCGACAGCATCTCTTGCACGCCCCTCTCGTTTTTTAAAAAATTCTGCACCACCAAATTCAAGGTATGTGCAAAACATGGGACGTGCTGGAATTTGCCCATATTTAATGCACACACAATATTGCTGGCGTTGTCCGATGCCACAAATCCACAGGAGAGTCCAATTGGGGTAAGCCATTCTGCGATGATCTTCCTCAGTTGCCGTAAGAGGTTTTTAGCTGTGTGCGTATTCTGGAAAGCGGTGATACAAAGCGTAGCCTGCCTAGGAAAGAGTTGGCGTTTGCGAGATGCTGCTACTGGTGCCGCCGCTGCTGTTCTTGCGGCGGGAGTCCATACATCTACCCAGTGGGCTGTCACAGTCATATAGTCCTGAGCCTGCCCTGCTCCACTTGTCCACATGTCCGTGGTTTAGTGGACATTGGGTACAACTGCATTTTTTAGGACACTGGTGAGTCTTTTTCTGAGGTCTGTGTACATTTTCGGTATCGCCTGCCTAGAGAAATGGAACCTAGATGGTATTTGGTACCGGGGACACAGTACCTCCAACAAGTCTCTAGTTGCCTCTGCAGTAATGATGGATACCGGAACCACGTTTCTCACTGCCCAGGATGCCAAGGCCTCAGTTATCCGCTTTGCAGCAGGATGACTGCTGTGATATTTCATCTTCCTCGCAAAGGACTGTTGGACAGTCAATTGCTTGGTGGAAGTAGTAAAAGTGGTCTTACGAGTACGACTTCCCCTCTGGGATGACCATCGACTCCCAGCAGCAACAACAGCAGCGCCAGCAGCAGTAGGCGTTACACGCAAGGATGCATCGGAGGAATCCCAGGCAGGAGAGGACTCGTCAGAATTGCCAGTGACATGGCCTGCAGGACTATTGGCATTCCTGGGGAAGGAGGAAATTGACACTGAGCGAGTTGGTGGGGTGGTTTGCGTGAGCTTGGTTACAAGAGGAAGGGATTTACTGGTCAGTGGACTGCTTCCGCTGTCGCCCAAAGTTTTTGAACTTGTCACTGACTTATGATGAATGCGCTGCAGGTGACGTATAAGGGAGGATGTTCCGAGGTGGTTAACGTCCTTACCCCTACTTATTACAGTTTGACAAAGGCAACACACGGCTTGACAAATGTTGTCCGCATTTGTGTTGAAATAATTCCACACCGAAGAGCTGATTTTTTTGGTATTTTCACCAGGCATATCAATGGCCCTATTCCTCCCACGGACATCAGGTGTCTCCCCGGGTGCCTGACTTAAACAAACCACCTCACCATCAGAATCCTCCTGGTCAATTTCCTCCCCAGCGCCAGCAACACCCATATCCTCCTCATCCTGGTGTACTTCAACACTGACATCTTCAATCTGACTATCAGGAACTGGACTGCGGGTGCTCCTTCCAGCACTTGCAGGGGGCGTGCAAATGGTGGAAGGCGCATGCTCTTCACGTCCAGTGTTGGGAAGGTCAGGCATCGCAAACGACACAATTGGACTCTCCTTGTGGATTTGTGATTTCGAAGAACGCACAGTTCTTTGCTGTGCTTTTGCCAGCTTGAGTCTTTTCATTTTTCTAGCGAGAGGCTGAGTGCTTCCATCCTCATGTGAAGCTGAACCACTAGCCATGAACATAGGCCAGGGCCTCAGCCGTTCCTTGCCACTCCGTGTGGTAAATGGCATATTGGCAAGTTTACGCTTCTCCTCCGACAATTTTATTTTAGATTTTTGAGTCCTTTTTTTACTGATATTTGGTGTTTTGGATTTTACATGCTCTGTACTATGACATTGGGCATCGGCCTTGGCAGACGACGTTGCTGGCATTTCGTCGTCTCGGCCATGACTAGTGGTGGTATACAATCAAGTATCAAGAAGATAGAAAGAAAAAAAAACACCACAGGTAGGTGGTATACAATTATGGATGGACGAGCGACTGCCGACACAGAGGTAGCTACAGCCGTGGACAACCGTACTGCGTCTGCTGCTAATATAGACTGGATGATAATGATATAAAAAAAATATATATATATATCACTACTGCAGCCGGACAGGTATATATTATATAATGACGGACCTGCTGGACACTGTCAGCTCAGCACTGCAGACTCCTAAAGTAAGCTACTAGTATCAAGAAGATAGAAAAAAAAAAAAAACACCACGGGTAGGTGGTATACAATTATGGATGGACGAGCGACTGCCGACACAGAGGTAGCTACAGCCGTGGACTACCATACTGCGTCTGCTGCTAATATAGACTGGATGATAATGATATAAAAAATATATATATATATCACTACTGCAGCCGGACAGGTATATATTATATAATGACGGACCTGCTGGACACTGTCAGCTCAGCACTGCAGACTCCTAAAGTGAGCTACTAGTAGTATCAAGAAGATAGAAAAAAAAAACACCACAGGTAGGTGGTATACAATTATGGATGGACGAGCGACTGCCGACACAGAGGTAGCTACAGCCGTGGATTACCGTACTGCATCTGCTGCTAATATAGACTGGATGATAATGAGATATAAAATATATATATATCACTACTGCAGCCGTACAGGTATATATTATATAATGACGGACCTGCTGGACACTGTCAGCTCAGCACTGCAGACTCCTAAAGTAAGCTACTAGTAGTATCAAGAAGATAGAAAAAAAAAAACACCACAGGTAGGTGGTATACAATTATGGATGGACGAGCGACTGCCGACACAGATGTAGCTACAGCCGTGGACTACCGTACTGCGTCTGCTGCTAATATAGACTGGATGATAATGATATAAAAAATATATATATATCACTACTGCAGCCGGACAGGTATATATTATATAATGACGGACCTGCTGGACACTGTCAGCTCAGCACTGCAGACTCCTAAAGTAAGCTACTAGTATCAAGAAGATAGAAAGAAAAAAAAACACCACGGGTAGGTGGTATACAATTATGGATGGACGAGCGACTGCCGACACAGAGGTAGCTACAGCCGTGGACTACCGTACTGCGTCTGCTGCTAATATAGACTGGATGATAATGATATAAAAAAAATATATATATATCACTACTGCAGCCGGACAGGTATATATTATATAATGACGGACCTGCTGGACACTGTCAGCTCAGCACTGCAGACTCCTAAAGTAAGCTACTAGTATCAAGAAGATAGAAAAAAAAAAAACACCACGGGTAGGTGGTATACAATTATGGATGGACGAGCGACTGCCGACACAGAGGTAGCTACAGCCGTGGACTACCGTACTGCGTCTGCTGCTAATATAGACTGGATGATAATGAGATATAAAATATATATATATCACTACTGCAGCCGGACAGGTATATATTATATAATGACGGACCTGCTGGACACTGTCAGCTCAGCACTGCAGACTCCTAAAGTAAGCTACTAGTAGTATCAAGAAGATAGAAAAAAAAAAACACCACAGGTAGGTGGTATACAATTATGGATGGACGAGCGACTGCCGACACAGAGGTAGCTACAGCCGTGGACTACCGTACTGCGTCTGCTGCTAATATAGACTGGATGATAATGATATAAAAAATATATATATATCACTACTGCAGCCGGACAGGTATATATTATATAATGACAGACCTGCTGGACACTGTCAGCTCAGCACTGCAGACTCCTAAAGTAAGCTACTAGTATCAAGAAGATAGAAAAAAAAAAAACACCACGGGTAGGTGGTATACAATTATGGATGGACGAGCGACTGCCGACACAGAGGTAGCTACAGCCGTGGACTACCGTACTGCGTCTGCTGCTAATATAGACTGGATGATAATGATATAAAAAATATATATATATATCACTACTGCAGCCGGACAGGTATATATTATATAATGACGGACCTGCTGGACACTGTCAGCTCAGCACTGCAGACTCCTAAAGTAAGCTACTAGTATCAAGAAGATAGAAAAAAAAAAAAAAACACCACGGGTAGGTGGTATACAATTATGGATGGACGAGCGACTGCCGACACAGAGGTAGCTACAGCCGTGGACTACCATACTGCGTGTGCTGCTAATATAGACTGGATGATAATGATATAAAAAATATATATATATATCACTACTGCAGCCGGACAGGTATATATTATATAATGACGGACCTGCTGGACACTGTCAGCTCAGCACTGCAGACTCCTAAAGTGAGCTACTAGTAGTATCAAGAAGATAGAAAAAAAAAACACCACAGGTAGGTGGTATACAATTATGGATGGACGAGCGACTGCCGACACAGAGGTAGCTACAGCCGTGGATTACCGTACTGCATCTGCTGCTAATATAGACTGGATGATAATGAGATATAAAATATATATATATCACTACTGCAGCCGTACAGGTATATATTATATAATGACGGACCTGCTGGACACTGTCAGCTCAGCACTGCAGACTCCTAAAGTAAGCTACTAGTAGTATCAAGAAGATAGAAAAAAAAAAACACCACAGGTAGGTGGTATACAATTATGGATGGACGAGCGACTGCCGACACAGATGTAGCTACAGGCGTGGACTACCGTACTTCGTCTGCTGCTAATATAGACTGGATGATAATGATATAAAAAATATATATATATCACTACTGCAGCCGGACAGGTATATATTATATAATGACGGACCTGCTGGACACTGTCAGCTCAGCACTGCAGACTCCTAAAGTAAGCTACTAGTATCAAGAAGATAGAAAGAAAAAAAAACACCACGGGTAGGTGGTATACAATTATGGATGGACGAGCGACTGCCGACACAGAGGTAGCTACAGCCGTGGACTACTGTACTGCGTCTGCTGCTAATATAGACTGGATGATAATGATATAAAAAAAATATATATATATCACTACTGCAGCCGGACAGGTATATATTATATAATGACGGACCTGCTGGACACTGTCAGCTCAGCACTGCAGACTCCTAAAGTAAGCTACTAGTATCAAGAAGATAGAAAAAAAAAACCCACCACGGGTAGGTGGTATACAATTATGGATGGACGAGCGACTGCCGACACAGAGGTAGCTACAGCCGTGGACTACCGTACTGCGTCTGCTGCTAATATAGACTGGATGATAATGATATAAAAAATATATATATATATCACTACTGCAGCCGGACAGGTATATATTATATAATGACGGACCTGCTGGACACTGTCAGCTCAGCACTGCAGACTCCTAAAGTAAGCTACTAGTATCAAGAAGATAGAAAAAAAAAAACACCACGGGTAGGTGGTATACAATTATGGATGGACGAGCGACTGCCGACACAGAGGTAGCTACAGCCGTGGACTACCGTACTGCGTCTGCTGCAGTGCTAATATAGACTGGATGATAAGGATATAAAAAATATATATATATATCACTACTGCAGCCGGACAGGTATATATTATATAATGACGGACCTGCTGGACACTGTCAGCAGAATGCGTTTATAGAATAAAAACACCACACAACGAGTGTTTAACTTTTTCAGGCAGACAATCACAATATACTGGTGGTCAGTGGTCACTGGTCAGTCACACTGGCAATGGCACTCTGGCAGCAAAAGTGTGCACTGTTAAAATATGTACTCCTGCTATAACTGCTCCCCAGTCTCCCCCACAATTAAGCTGTGTGAGCAGTGAGCACTCAGCACAGTCAGATATACAGTATTACATAGATGATGCAGCACACTGAGGGCACACTGAGGCTGAGCACAGATATGGTATGTGACTGTGTCACACTGTGTATCGTTTTTTTTCAGGCAGAGAACGGATTAATTAAACTGGTGGTCACTGGTCACACTATCAGCAAGTAGTACTCCTAATATGCTCCCCAAAATTAGTAAATCAAGTGTCTCTACTACTCTCTAGTCTACTCTAAACGGAGAGGACGCCAGCCACGTCCTCTCCCTATGAATCTCAATGCACGTGTGAAAATGGCGGCGACGCGCGGCTCCTTATATAGAATCCGAGTCTCGCGATAGAATCCGAGCCTCGCGAGAATCCGACAGCGGGATGATGACGTTCGGGCGCGCTCGGGTTAACCGAGCAAGGCGGGAAGATCCGAGTCTGCCTCGGACCCGTGTAAAAAGCGTGAAGTTCGGGGGGGTTCGGTTTCGGAGAAACCGAACCCGCTCATCACTACTAAATAGTACAGAGCGTGCCCCCAGCAATGCTGCCTCCTGTCAGTGTATTACTGCTGCAGGGAAATGGAGCAGAGGCTCCTATGCGGTGCACACAAGGTGAGGTTCAGCCCTGCAGCCTTTAACATATTTTATGGGCACAGACCACCAGTCCAATTACAAGACCCAGCACCTGTTACTTCTGTGCGCCGCCCCCTTCTCTCCCGAGGCACAGCTGCACAGCATGACTCAGCGTCACTGAGAACAGTACAGCCAATTGTAATGACAGGAAGCATAACAGCGCTCTCATTGGCTGCCAGCTGCCTTAACAGGCGATGTGACAACTGGGACTTCATTATGTGCGGACAGCCCGGCCCCCATTCCAGCCTGCTGACCCGGTGAAACAGCGGTCTTGGATGATGCGCACAACGGGGTTTTGTATTCCGGGAGCTTCACCTGGCTTCCCGGGGCAGCAGGAGATTTTCCATTGTTTCGGGAGTCTCCGGATAGGCAACTATGGGGTGCGGGTGTGTGTGCGGCTCTATTTGGTGTCACCTCATGGAAGGATAACACCCGGGTGCGGGCCGCAACCCCCGCTCATGACGACACTGCCCAGGGCTAATAGTGGCAATAAGAAATTATGGATAGCCAGAATTTATCATAAAACACATACTGTACAGGGACAGGGGCTTCTGAAAGTAGCCCGTCCCTGCGATGCGTAAAATTAAAGTGATCCTGATGCAATCATTTTGCATTCTTGTTCTGGTACCGGTTGCGCTATATCCTTTTCTGGTAATGTGCGCCAAGTAGCCAATAGACTACAATGGCTAATGCCATCTAAAGATATCTTTAGTTACAGAGGCCTAGCTGCAGAATGCTTTCCATTCCAGGGCTTGGTAAATTTCAGAAATAGCAGCCCACATACAGTAAAAACCTTTTTTGGGACTGGTATTGCGATTGAAAATGAGGGCGTCACCCAGATACTGTCAGGGGATACTGCAAACTTGTGGTTATCCCCCGGTTTGTTTGTTTTGGGGAGGGGGGGGGGGGTGGGGGGGGTAATATCCTGTAAATTTATTTTGGTAAGTGGCCCCCTAAGTAGGGGGTAAATTAACAGAAGTGTGTCAGTGATATTACTTTCCAGAGGTCGGTTCAACTATTATTACATGACAAGGAGATTACAGTAAATCATTTTTATCACTCAATGGGGCAGATGTACTAAGCCTTGGAGAATGATGAAGTGGAGAGAGATAAAGTACCAGCCTATTATTTCCTAATTGCCACTTTGCAAACACAGCCTATAACATGACAGTTATGTTCTGATTGGCTGGTACTATCTCTCTCCACTTTCCAAGTAATTGGCTGAGTAGATGTGCCTCAATTTAGCTTTATATATAGACTAGCTTGTATCTGCGACTTCACCCACACTACCTGCATGCAACTCATGCGCCACCTATACACAACTCTTCTGACTCCACTTTATCCAGTTTCAAGTAAATGCGGGCCAAAAGCACCTCCCCCACCCCTTACCAGCCTTGAGCATGGTGCCACACTTATCTCTTACATTGATGATGCCAATCAATTTTGTTTTTGTTATTGCTCAACGTTACTGTACTTTGGAAGATTGAGATGAAACAGTGCAGGTTATTTCTAGGAGTTTCCACTACAAAACAATGCAGTATTCGTGAACATCAGTTCATTCGTTTTTCGCCAACTTGAAACACACAGACACAATGTCCTTTTAATATAGTGTAGTATAGATAAGCTCTCAAGGTGCCCTTGTACCTATATGGCAATTTTAAGTTGACTCCTGACCTTTAAATCTAACACTTGTACAACTTGGAAAGTTCTTGTTTCTAGAATAAGTTTTCTGAATAAAACGATATATATGTAAAAAGGTGTATACTAGAGATGAGCGGGTTCGGTTCTCCTAGATCCGAACCCCCCCGAACTTCACCTATTTTACACGGTTCCGAGGCAGCCTCGGATCTTCCCGCCTTGCTCGGTTAACCCGAACGTGCCCGAACGTCATCATCCCGCTGTCGGTTTCTCGCGAGATTCGTATTTTATATAAAGAGTCACGCGTCGCCGCCATTTTTACTCGTGCATTGGAGATTGAATGGAGAGGACATGGCTGCGTTCTCTCCCTGAAAAGCTCCGTAATCTGTGCTCAGTGTGCTGCAAATATCTGTGCTCAGTGTGCTGCAAATATCTGTGCTCAGTGTGCTGAAAATATCTACGTTCTCTGCCTGAAAACGCTCCATATCTGTGCTCAGTGTGCTGCAAATATCTGTGCTCAGTGTGCTTTATTGTGGGGACTGGGGACCACCAGTATAATAGTAGTACAGTACAGTAGACCATTGCTGTATCTTGCAGCTCTGTGTCACTGCAAGTATCCATTCCATATCTGTGCTGCATTTTTGTGAGCAGTATATATAGTATTACAGTGCAGCATTTTGGTGACCAACAGTATATAGTTGTACAGTACATTAGGCCATTGCTGTAGTATCTTGCAGCTCTGTGTCACTGCAAGTATCCATTCCATATCTGTGCGGCATTATTGCATTATTGTGAGCAGTTTATAGTAGGACAGTGCAGCATTTTGGTGACCAGCAGTATACATATATGGTACAGTACAGTAGGCCATTGCTGTATCTTTCAGCTCTGTGTCACTTCTAGTATCCTGATCAGTGCTCAATATCTGCTGCATTGTTGTGACCTGGTGATTATACATCCTGTAATCTGTACTAAGCGATGTGTGAGATACACCTGGGGATTATACACCCTATATACTGTACTGTGTGATGGAATTATACACCCTATATTATTATTATTACTATCCTTTATTTATATGGCGCCACAAGGGTTCTGCAGCACCTAATTACAGAGTACATAAATAATCAAACAGGAAAACAGCAATTTACAGTTGATGACAGTATAGGACAAGTACAGGGTAAATACACATAGTTACATCAGCAGATGACACTGGAATAAGTATCAGGTGGCAGAAGACTGCTGGATGTGGTACAGTTGAAGATTATTAAAGTAAGACAAAGGATAAGCACATGAGGGAAGAGGGCCCTGCTCGTGAGAGCTTACAATCTAAAGGGGAGGGGTAGACAGACATGGGTGACACAGATGGGGTACATAGAGAACGTGGAACAGAGGGTTAGGATGAGATTTGGCTGGGTTTGGTGAAGAAGTGGACCCCCAGAAGGCACAAGTCAGTACTTAACATTGCAACATTTTACTGGGCTATGCAGGAGAAAATTAAAAATAGGGAAAAAAAAAAAAGAATCGATAACTTGTACCGCTTTCAAAAAGGTCAATGGAAGCTGAAATAATGGACAACTACCTCATGGAAGCCAGATACAGTATACCAAATAGTACTTAGCAGCGTTAGGAATGAGTGCTTATGAAATACAGTAACATTTTGTCATAATATTTCAGAAACTGCATGGCTGGTCTCTTGCACTCTTTTGCTCTAATACACCACCTGCTTTAGGATGTTTATTTAAAAACATTATGTCTCCATAATCCCAAAAACATCAGTCTTCTTGGAAAGTGGTTTGTTCCTTTGTAAGGGAAAGAGAACAAACGTTCTCAAACAACGGTTTCTCAATTTCTTTTTCCTCTGGGAAGGGATTGTGGATTCGCAGGAATATCTGAGTATTTCTGTAATCAGAAAGCAGCGACTTTCTACAAATGCTTACGAATAGTTCCAGTGATTTTGTCATTTTCTTCAAGTGATTTGGACCAATAATACCATTGATTAGAACGAATAATTCCAGTGATTTTGTCATTTTCTTCCAGTGATTTGGACCAATAATACCATTGATTAGAACGAATAATTCCTGTGATATTGAGGTGTTTGTGTCGCTTAGCTTAGCCGTCTCCTAGATGGGCCAGGTGTTTGTGCCGCCCTCTTGGGTCGCTTTGCTTTGTCATCCAGCAACCTCGGTGCAAATTTTAGAGCTAAAAATAGTATTGTGAGGTGTTCAGAATAGACTGGAAATAAGTGGAAATTGTGGTTATTGAGGTTAATAATACTATAGGATCAAAATTACCCCCAAATTCTATGATTTAAGCTGTTTTTGAGGGGTTTTTCCAAAACACACCCGAATCCGACAAAAAATTTTCAGGGAGGTTTTGCCAAAACGCGTCCGAATCCAAAACACGGCCGCGGACCGAATCCGAAACCAAAACACAAAACCCGAAAAATTTTCGGTGCACATCTCTAGTGTATACAATGGGACACAATGTGAACCAGTTATGATAGGTAACACTTCTGAATTTTACATTATAAGGAGATGATTGGCCCAAAACTCCTGAGATTATAGAACACAATGGACACAATACTCTTTTACCCGCACACTCTGTTCTTTTTTAGAATTTGCCATTTAATTGAGATTTTTATTGATTTGCCCTTAGGATCTGCCCCTGCTAGATGAAGGAACAACCTACGAAGGAAAACGAGAATTCTATATACAGATATGCACGGTAAAACCACCCTCAATTGTTTTAGTTCAGATTCCAACTTTGGTTCAGTTCAAATTTGGTAAAATCTATAATAATAGATAAAAATCAATAAAAACAGCTAAAAATATAGAATTTTAGCAAACCAAAACCCAAAATTTGGATTTAAAACCTGAATTTGAATCGTGGGAAGATTTGAACCAGCACTCGGTTCGGATCAGATTTTCTCGGGGGATCCGCAGTGGGATTTGGTTTGGTTCAGATCCACAAAATTTAGGTGGATCCAGATTTCTGGCGAACAGAACCACACATCTCTAGTATAGGTACAAGTCTACTAATATTACTGATAGTCTGGACAGCAAAACCTTATACTATACATATACTGTACATTTACTGAGAGTTAATTGAATACTGTATGTTATTCTTTTATTCTAACAACCCTCGTTATCTGCGATACAATTGTTGGCTTAATCTTTTTACCTTCTAACTTAAATGTTAATTTCTCTGTTGACAGTTTTTCTTTATTTCTTATATGTTGAGTATTATATTATGCAATTCATTACAATACACATTGCTTATTCTGTACCTAGAACCAGCTTTTCGAATGCTTATAAATGATGTACTAGCCTTGGTTATTTCAGTGATCCAGTGTGAAATCCATATAATGTGTTTACATTCAGCCCTCACAGCACTTATAGATTTGCACAATGCTTGCAAGTTCCAGGCTTGAATGTACACTTATAGAGTGTTATACATTTAGCTTGATGGGTGCTGTAATTATTATTTATGGTACCATAATGCCTATTTTTTTTTTACATTTGTTACTATTGACAGCAACATGAGGCATTAATGCATTGTAAAAAAATTAATGCATTATAAAAAAAAAAGAAAAGATGCCTAATGTGATTTAATGAGAAAGTTTATTGCCAAGTTTAGTGGGCACTGTCAAACTTGGCAATAAACTTTTAGTGGGCACTGTCAAATCAATATTGAGGTGACAGAGAAGCGTCAGAGTTATTGTCAGGTCCAGGAATCAAACAGCAGCAGATGTACAGCAACCAGGAAGGCAGCAACAGGTACACAGCAATCAGGGCACAACAATCAAGACACAGCAACAGGTGCACAGCAATCAGGACAACAGATTAGGATACACAACAACCAGGAGCACTGCAACAGGTGCACAGCAATCAGGGTCACAGCAACAGGTGCACAGCAATCAGGTTCACAGCAACAGGTGCACAGATATCAGGACCACAGAATAGGATACACAGCAACCAAAAACACAGCAATCAGATTCACAGCAACAGGTGCACAGCATTCAAAACCGCAGAATAGAATAAACAGCAACAGCTACACAGCAATGAGGACCACAGCAACAGATGCACAGCAGTAAGGACCATCCCAGCAGATGCACAGCAATCAGGACCACAGCAATAGATGCACAGCAATCGGGACATAACTGTAGATGCACAGCAACCAGGTAGACGGCAACAGATACACAGCATCAGATGCACAGCAAACAGGACATATCTATAGATGCACAGTAATCACGTCCACAACAACAGGTGCACGGTAATCAGGACATGACTATAGATGCACAGCAATCAGGAACACAGCCACAGATACAGATTAAGGGGAATATTTATCAGAATACATTAGTAGAATATGCAGAAAGAGCTGTTTCCACATGTTTAAGGCAAAATTAAGTAACATGCCTATTTATGTACTGCCTTGCAAATAGCAGTGCTCACAGCATCCATAGTCATTACTCAGGCTATTTGTTTCCATTAGTAACACCCTCTACAGAAGGCGTTAGCTTGCTTTCCCCTATGGGTGAAGCCACCTTGGAGAACGATGCTTATGATACCTCCCTGGAGGGCTGGGCCTCAGTTTTGCACATGCATTACCCAAAGGCTGTGTATGCACAATTGTGAAGGTTGGGTCCGCTTAAGTGATAGCGTTAACTATCACTTTGATCTATATTCATCACTAGCATTGTCTTTTATCGAATCCCATGTCCCACAAATGGTCCTTGATAAATTGCCTGAAAGAACATTACAAATTGCTGTGAAATGCGTCAATAAAGAATTGTAACTTCTGGGGCATTAACACAAGTTTGTTAAATACAGCCCTAAGCAAGAATACATTCAGTAAATACTTCAGCTGACAGTAATTGGAAGCTGCGGTCACTATTTTTTTTTTTTTTTTTTTAATCAATGTAGTGGTTTTATCATACTCACCTACTACTTTCAGTTCACTCTGGGAAATTTCCTTGAGGTGGCCATTGTGAGGGGTGAGAAAAACTGCATCATCATGACATCACCCACTGCATCACACAGAGGGGCGGGGCCATGCTGACAAGTTTAGCGGAGAATTGCATCATCACGCCATTATCTCCCACCAATTTCATTAGGAAGTAGGCATGATGCTCGAGGGAGACTTTCTCTTCTGGCAGTCCAGGGGACTCCTGAATTTTGGGAATCTCATAAAAATTCCAGGAAAGTAGCTAAATATGAACTCTGTATGCCACGCTGCACAAATCATTGATTTTATGCAAAATAATGGACCCCCAAGTGGCAGTGTACAGTCAGCACCCGCTGGTGGGGGTTGGGTACGAAATCCCAGTAGTCAGATTACTGACAGCGGGATCCCGATAGAATTCCAATGGATCGCTGTAATTATTTTTACTCTACCCCTGATCCTATCCCTAACCCAGCACTCCTGCTGCAGTCTATCCCTAACCTCCTCTTCCGCAGTCTAAACCTAATGTCCCCTCTCACAGCCTAACCCTAACTGCCCCCCCAACAGCCAACCTAACCTTAACCCTCACCCTAGTGCCTAACCCTAACCTCAAGGCCAGTACTTACCTTTGTGACCCATCGGGAATTCTGTCCATCGGGATCCCACTGTCAGAATTCTGACTGTTGGGATCCCGACTGCCAGGATCCTGACCGTATCCTACTGGTAAATATGGCATAGCCTCCTATTCACAGAGCACGGACTACTGTTAATGGGACTCAAAATCAAACTTTAAAACTATAAACTAACCTGATAACTTATCTAAGAGGTCTATTTACTAGAGATGAGCGAGTTCGGATTTAACGCCAGAATTAACACCAGTTCGGTTTTATCCGGATTTTTCCTATTGGCTATCTAAAATACGTGACATCCATGAGCTAAAAAGATGCCGTTTTGAGATCTGAGTAAAACCGAGTAAAACCGAACCCGCTCATCTCTACTATTTACTAAGCCTTGGATGGAGATAAAGTGCACGGAGATAAAGTACCAACCAATCAACTCCTAA
The DNA here is from genome assembly GCF_028390025.1 of Pseudophryne corroboree. NCBI lineage: Eukaryota > Metazoa > Chordata > Amphibia > Anura > Myobatrachidae > Pseudophryne > Pseudophryne corroboree. Next base: position 108,785,428 of record NC_086445.1, on the reverse strand, counting down.
CTGTCATTTTTCAAACACAGCCTGTGGCATGGCAGTTAGGAGCTGATTGGATGGTACTTTATCTCCGTGCACTTTGGGGGTCATTCAGAGTTCATCGCTAGCTGCCGTTGTTCGCAGCGCAGCGATCAGGCAAAAAATCGGCACTTCTGCGCATGCGTATGGTGCGCACTGCGCACGCGCGAAGTACTTTCACAAAAGCCGATGCAGTTTCACACAAGGTCTAGCGACGCTTTTCAGTCGCACTGCTGATCGGTGAGTGATTGACAGGAATGGGGCGTTTCTGGGAGGTAACTGACCGTTTTTCTGGGAGTGTGCTGGAAAACGCAGGCGTGTCAGATAAAAACGCAGGCGTGCCTGGGGAAACGGGGAGTGGCTGGACGAACGCAGGACGTGTTTGTGACGTCAAAACAGGAACTAAACAGACTGAAGTGATCGCAAGGAAGGAGTAGGTCTGCAGCTACTCAGAAACTGCATGAAAAATTTTTGCCGCCGTCCTGCGATCCTTTCGTTCGCACTTCTGCTAAGCTAAGATACACTCCCAGAGTGCGGCGGCTTAGCGTTTGCACTGCTGCTAAAAGCAGCTAGCGAGCGATCAACTCGGAATGAGGGCCTTTATGTAGTGTTATTTCTCACTCAGTGTGCATTAGGGATAGCAAAATGTTTTTTTCTTACCCATAAGAAGTAATGAGGGCCTTTATCTCGAGCCAAGGCTTAGTAAATAGAAGTCTCTCTCACGGGGGCATTTTCTCCAGTAGATGAAACAGTGAAATCCAATAGTTAACAAAACAGCTGCTTACAATAAATAAACTGTTATCATTTTCTGAGATATGGTTGGGTTTGAAAGTGGCAGAGAACCTAATCTGCGTTTATCCCAGTACCGAGAGCTAGTTCTGTGAAAATTCAGAAGTTACAATAATTACATAGATTCATCTCTTCTATTTTGCTTTCTCGTTGCCTCTACTTTCATCTTAAAGCATAAACTAGTAATTTAACATCACCAGTATCAGCATCACAAGTTCTGTATTTGGCACATAATTCTGGCTCCTAGGTATGACTCAGGGCCTGACTTATACTTCTCCTTTGTGCTATGTTTCATTCTGTGCTTATCTTTAATACATGAAATGGTGTTCTCTGCTTATGCAGATTCGCTTAGCCGGTTACTTTTAAGAAATTTATATTCCTAGAGTATTATATAATTCCCTTTCTGAAACGTCCTATTTTATTATAAGTCATAAATAATGAGCTTAGCCAACTTGTTCAGTGAGGACTGAAACACGGGTGCAATGAATGTGCTGCATCCGCAGGCGTGTGCACTGGGTGTGCCAGGTGTGGACATTTTCATTTTGTAAATACCTCTGAGTTGGAGGAGTGTGCTCTGGAATGGGTGCTGTGCTGTAACTACCAACACCTTTATCGAATTTGTATCCTCAAATAATATGCTGCTGGCTCGAAAATTTAATATTGTCAAATGTAAACCGGCACTGATGTTTTCTGACACTCTGGGGCCTATTAATTATTGAGGGCCTATTGGCCCCGGTAACTAACTATCTAACTTGCTTCAGCAGTGGATACTTAAGAACAGAAGCAGTTTAGTGTTGCTCTAGTAGTGGGACGATATAAGATTTTGGAAGGGTAATTTAAACTAGAGATGAGCGGGTTCGGTTCCGCGGAATCCGAACCCCCCCGAACTTCACCCATTTTACACGGGTCCGAGGCATACTCGGATTCTCCCGTATGGCTCGGTTAACCCGAGCGCGCCCGAACGTCATCATCCCGCTGTTGGATTCTCGCGAGATTCGGATTCTATATAAGGAGCCGCGCGTTGCCGCCATTTTTCACTCGTGCATTGGAAATGATAGTGAGAGGACGTGGCTGGCGTCCAGGGCCGGTTCTTGCCCTTCCGGCGCCCCGGGCAAAATTTAGGGGCGTGGCTTAACATGGGGGCGTGGTCAGTCACGCCCCCCCATTTGTAGCGCTGCTGGGAAAAAAAAGAAAAAAAAATTATACTTACTGTACCCCGCTCCTGTTTCCAGACCCTGCAGACCGGCGCCGCTCTTCTCCTCGGATCTATGGGAGAGACGTCAGTCATGACGTCTCTCCCATAGCACAGCATAAGCGCTAGAGGTCAATTATGACCCCTAGCGTCTATGCCACAATGCTGTGCGGTGCGCGATGACGTCATCGCGCACCGCACACCAAAGGTCCTCTCCATGAAGGGAAACTAGACGCTTAGCGTCTGATTCCCTTCAGAGCGGGGGAGGACCAGCGCCACGAAGGGCGTCTGGTTCCCTTCTCACAGCGGGAGGGGTGGCACAGTGGGGGGACACTGCTGGGGCGCACACTGACAGTGGAGGATCTTGCCATGGTGCGGCGCCCTCCGGATGGCGCCGGCGCCCTCCGGAAGGCGGCGCCCCGGGCAAAAGTCCTGCTTGCCCGTGGCAAGATCCGCCACTGCTGGCGTCCTCTCACTTTGTTTCAGGGGGCTGCATATCTTTATTCTAGGGACCAGCAGTATTATAGGAGGAGTACAGTGCAGAGTTTTGCTGACCAGTGACCACCAGTATTATACGTTGTCTGCCTGAAAAACGCTCCATATCTGTGCTCAGTGTGCTGCATATATCTGTGCTCACACTGCTTTATTGTGGGGACTGGGGACCAGCAGTATTATATAGGAGGAGTACAGTGCAGAGTTTTGCTGACCAGTGACCACCAGTATACGTTGTCTGCCTGAAAAACGCTCCATATCTGTGCTCAGTGTGCTGCATATATCTGTGCTCACACTGCTTTATTGTGGGGACTGGGGACCCGCAGTATTATATAGGAGGAGTACAGTGCAGAGTTTTGCTGACCAGTGACCACCAGTATACGTTGTCTGCCTGAAAAACGCTCCATATCTGTGCTCAGTGTGCTGCATACATCTGTGCTCACACTGCTTTATTGTGGGGACTGAGGACCAGCAGTATATAGGAGGAGTACAGTGCAGAGTTTTGCTGACCAGTGACCGCCAGTATTATACGTTCTCTGCCTGCAAAACGCTGCATATATCTGTGCTCACACTGCTTTATTGTGGGGACTGGGGACCAGCAGTATTATATAGGAGGAGTACAGTGCAGAGTTTTGCTGACCAGTGACCACCAGTATTATACGTTCTCTGCTTGCAAAACGCTCCATATCTGTGCTCAGTGTGCTGCATATATCTGTGCTCACACTGCTTTATTGTGGGGATTGGGGACCAGCAGTATTATATAGGAGTACAGTGCAGAGTTTTGCTGACCAGTGACCACCAGTATTATACGTTCTCTGCTTGCAAAACGCTCCATATCTGTGCTCAGTGTGCTGCATATATCTGTGCTCACACTGCTTTATTGTGGGGACTGGGGACCAGCAGTATTATATAGGAGGAGTACAGTGCAGAGTTTTGCTGACCAGTGACCACCAATATTATACGTTCTCTGCCTGAAAAACGCTCCATATCTGTGCTCAGTGTGCTGCATATATCTGTGCTCACACTGCTTTATTGTGGGGACTGGGGACCAGCAGTATTATATAGGAGGAGTACAGTGCAGAGTTTTGCTGACCAGTGACCACCAGTATTATACGTTCTCTGCCTGAAAAACGCTCCATATCTGTGCTGCATTGTAGTATATAGTAGGAGTACAGTGCATAATTTTGCTGACCACCAGTATATAATATATAGGAGTACGGTACAGAAGGCCACTGCTCTACCTACCTCTGTGTCGTCAAGTATACTATCCATCCATACCTGTGGTGCATTTCAGTTTTGCACAGTTTGCTGACCACCAGTATATACTATATTGCAGTACGGTACAGAAGGCCACTGCTCTACCTACCGCTGTGTCGTCAAGTATACTATCCATCCATACCTGTGGTGCATTTAAGTTTTGCACAGTTTGCTGACCAACAGTATATAATATATAGCAGTACGGTACAGTAGGCCACTGCTCTACCTACCTCTGTGTCGTCAAGTATACTATCCATCCATACCTGTGGTGCATTTAAGTTTTGCACAGTTTGCTGACCACCAGTATATAATATATAGCATTACGGTAAACAGTAGGCCACTGCTCACCTACCTCTGTGTCGTCAAGTATACTATCCATCCATACCTGTGGTGCATTTCAGTTTTGCACAGTTTGCTGACCACCAGTATATAATATATAGCAGTACGGTACAGTAGGCCACTGCTCTACCTACCTCTGTGTCGTCAAGTATACTATCCATCCATACCTGTGGTGCATTTCAGTTGTGCGCAGTATATATAGTAGTAGGCCATTGCTATTGATACTGGCATATAATTCCACACATTAAAAAATGGAGAACAAAAATGTGGAGGTTAAAATAGGGAAAGATCAAGATCCACTTCCACCTCGTGCTGAAGCTGCTGCCACTAGTCATGGCCGAGACGATAAAATGCCATCAACGTCGTCTGCCAAGGCCGATGCCCAATGTCATAGTAGAGAGCATGTAAAATCCGAAACACAAAAGTTCAGTAAAATGACCCAAAAATCAAAATTAAAAGCGTCTGAGGAGAAGCGTAAACTTGCCAATATGCCATTTACGACACGGAGTGGCAAGGAACGGCTGAGGCCCTGGCCTATGTTCATGGCTAGTGGTTCAGCTTCACATGAGGATGGAAGCACTCATCCTCTCGCTAGAAAAGACTTAAGCTGGCAAAAGCACAGCAAAGAACTGTGCGTTCTTCTAAATCACAAATCCCCAAGGAGAGTCCAATTGTGTCGGCTGCGATGCCTGACCTTCCCAACACAGGACGGGAAGAGGTGGCGCCTTCCCCCATTTGCACGCCCCCTGCAAGTGCTGGAAGGAGCACCCGCAGTCCAGTTCCTGATAGTCAATTTGAAGATGTCACTGTTGAAGTACACCAGGATGAGGATATGGGTGTTGCTGGCGCTGAGGAGGAAATTGACAAGGAGGATTCTGATGGTGAGGTGAATTGTTTAAGTCAGGCACCCGGGGAGACACCTGTTGTCCGTGGGACGAATATGGCCATTGACATGCCTGGTCAAATTACAAAAAAAAATCACCTCTTCGGTGTGGAATTATTTTAACACAAATGCGGACAACAGGTGTCAAGCCGTGTGTTGCCTTTGTCAAGCTGTAATAAGTAGGGGTAAGGATGTTAACCACCTCGGAACCTCCTCCCTTATACGTCACCTGCAGCGCATTCATCATAAGTCAGTGACAAGTTCAAAAACTTTGGATGACAGAAGAAGCAGTCCACTGACCACTAAATCCCTTCCTCTTGTAACCAAGCTCATGCAAACCACACCACCTACTCCCTCAGTGTCAATTTCCTCCTTACACAGGAAAGCCAATAGTCCTGCAGGCCATGTCACTGGCAAGTCTGACGAGTCCTCTCCTGCCTGGGATTCCTCGATGCATCCTTGAGTGTAACGCCTACTGCTGCTGGCGCTGCTGTTGTTGCTGCTGGGAGTCGATGGTCATCCCAGAGGGGAAGTCGGAAGACCACTTGTACTACTTCCAGTAAGCAATTGACTGTCCAACAGTCCTTTGCGAGGAAGATGAAATATCACAGCAGTCATCCTGCTGCAAAGCGGATAACTCAGGCCTTGGCAGCCTGGGTGGTGAGAAACGTGTTTCCGGTATCCACCGTTAATTCACAGGCAACTACAGACTTGATTGAGATACTGTGTCCCCGGTACAAAATACCATCTAGGTTCCATTTCTCTAGGCAGGCGATACCGAAAATGTACACAGACGTCAGAAAAAGAGTCACCAGTGTCCTAAAAAATGCAGTTGTACCCAATGTCCACTTAACCACGGACATGTGGACAAGTGGAGCAGGGCAGACTCAGGACTATATGACTGTGACAGCCCACTGGGTAGATGTATTGCCTCCCGCAGCAAGAACAGCAGCAGCGGCACCAGTAGCAGCATCTCGCAAACGCCAACTCATTCCTAGGCAGGCTACGCTTTGTATCACCGCTTTCCAGAAGAGGCACACAGCTGACAACCTCTTACGGAAACTGAGGAACATCATCGCAGAATGGCTTACCCCAAATGGACTCTCCTGGGGATTTGTGACATCGGACAACGCCAGCAATATTGTGCGTGCATTACATCTGGGCAAATTCCAGCACGTCCCATGTTTTGCACATACATTGAATTTGGTGGTGCAGAATTATTTAAAAAACGACAGGGGCATGCAAGAGATGCTGTCGGTGGCCCGAAGAATTGCGGGCCACTTTCGGCATTCAGCCACCGCGTGCCGAAGACTGGAGCACCAGCAAACACTCCTGAACCTGCCCTGCCATCATCTGAAGCAAGAGGTGGTAACGAGGTGGAATTCAACCCTCTATATGCTTCAGAGGATGGAGGAGCAGCAAAAGGCCATTCAAGCCTATACATCTGCCTATGATATAGGCAAAGGAGGGGGAATGCACCTGACTCAAGCGCAGTGGAGAATGATTTCAACGTTGTGCAAGGTTCTGCAACCCTTTGAACTTGCCACACGTGAAGTCAGTTCAGACACTGCCAGCCTGAGTCAGGTCATTCCCCTCATCAGGCTTTTGCAGAAGAAGCTGGAGACATTGAAGGAGGAGCTAAAACAGAGCGATTCCGCTAGGCATGTGGGACTTGTGGGTGGAGCCCTTAATTCGCTTAACCAGGATTCACGGGTGGTCAATCTGTTGAAATCAGAGCACTACATTTTGGCCACCGTGCTCGATCCTAGATTTAAAACCTACGTTGTATCTCTCTTTCCGGCAGACACAAGTCTGCAGAGGTTCAAAGACCTGCTGGTGAGAAAATTGTCAAGTCAAGCGGAACGTGACCCGTCAACAGCTCCTCCTTCACATTCTCCCGCAACTGGGGGTGCGAGGAAAAGGCTAAGAATTCCGAGCCCAACCGCTGGCGGTGATGCAGGGCAGTCTGGAGCGAGTGCTGACATCTGGTCCGGACTGAAGGACCTGCCAACGATTACTGACATGTAGTCTACTGTCACTGCATATGATTCTGTCACCATTGAAAGAATGGTGGAGGATTATATGAGTGACCGCATCCAAGTAGGCACGTCAGACAGTCCATACGTATACTGGCAGGAAAAAGAGGCAATTTGGAGGCCCTTGCAGAAACTGGCTTTATTTTACCTAAGTTGCCCACCCTCCAGTGTGTACTCCGAAAGAGTGTTTAGTGCAGCCGCTCACCTTGTCAGCGTACGAGGTTACTTCCAGAAAATGTGGAGAAGATGATGTTCATCAAAATGAATTATAATCAATTCCTCCGTGGAGACATTCACCAGCAATTGCCTCCAGAAAGTACACAGGGACCTGAGATGGTGGATTCCAGTGGGGACGAATTAATAATCTGTGAGGAGGGGGATGGGCCAGGTGGTTGTGTCGCTTAGCTTAGTCATACAGCAACCTCGGTGCACCTTTATTTCTTCTTTGCATGATGTGCTGTTAGGGGCCTTTTTTTATATCTGCCCTCCTGTCTGCCACTGCAGTGCCACGCCTAGATGGACCAATTGTTTGTGTCGCTTGGCTTAGTCATACAACTACCTCATTGCAATTCTTTTTCTTCTTTGCATGATGTGCTGTTTGTGGACTAGTTTTTGAATAGTGCCATCCTGTATGTAACTGCAGTGCCACTCCTAGATGGGCCAGGTGTTTGTGACGCACACTTGTGTCGCTTAGCTTAGTCATACAGCCACCTTGGTGCAACTTTTATGCCTAAAAACAATATTGTGAAATGTGAGGTATTCAGAATAGACTGAAATGAGTGGAAATGATTGTTATTGAGGTTAATAATACCGTAGGAGCAAAATTACCCCCAAATTCTGTGATGTTAGCTGTTTTTATGTTTTTCCCCCAAAATCATCCAGATCCAAAACCAAAACCAAAACACGAAAGGGTGGTTTTGGCAAAACCAAAACACGAAAATGGAATTAGAACCAAAACACAAAACACGAACAGTGCCAGCCGCACATCTCTAGTAAATTCCTCGGTCAAAGTCCCGGGAATTTCAACCCGCATTGACCCTTTCACACAGAAAATGACCCACGTTGACCCAGCAAATTACCGGGTAAAAACCTCTGTGTGATAGGGGTTTACTCACCTATTTAATAGGGATGAGCGGGTTCGGTTCCTCTGAATCCGAACCCGCCCGAACTTCAGCTTTTTTCCACGGGTCGAGCAGGCTCGGATCCTCCCGCCTTGCTCGGTTAACCCGAGCACGCCCGAACGTCATCATCCCGCTGTCGGATTCTCGCGAGACTCGGATTCTATATAAGGAGCCGCGCGTCGCCGCCATTTTCACACGTGCATTGAGAGTCATAGGGAGAGGACGTGGCTGGCGTCCTCTCCGTTTAGAGAAGAGAGAGACACAGTATTTTGGGGAGCATTATTAGGAGGAGTACTACTATACTGTATACTACTATACTACTTGCTGAAGTGATATTTATAGAGTCATAGGGAGAGGACGTGGCTGGCGTCCTCTCCGTTTAGAGAAGAGAGAGACACAGTATACTATTTTGGGGAGCATTATTAGGAGGAGTACTACTATACTGTATACTACTATACTACTCGCTGAAGTGATATTTATAGAGTCATAGGGAGAGGACGTGGCTGGCATCCTCTCCGTTTAGAGAAGAGAGAGACACAGTATTTTGGGGAGCATTATTAGGAGGAGTACTACTATACTGTATACTACTCAGACACAGTATTTTGGGGAGCATTATTAGGAGGAGTACTACTATACTGTATACTACTCTACTACTTGCTGAAGTGATATTTATAGAGTCATAGGGAGAGGACGTGGCTGGCGTCCTCTCCGTTTAGAGAAGAGAGAGACACAGTATTTTGGGGAGCATTATTAGGAGGAGTACTACTATACTGTATACTACTCAGACACAGTATTTTGGGGAGCATTATTAGGAGGAGTACTACTATACTGTATACTACTTTACTACTTGCTGAAGTGATATTTATAGAGTCATAGGGAGAGGACGTGGCTGGCGTCCTCTCCGTTTAGAGAAGAGAGAGACACAGTATTTTGGGGAGCATTATTAGGAGGAGTACTACTATACTGTATACTACTCTACTACTTGCTGAAGTGATATTTATAGAGTCATAGGGAGAGGACGTGGCTGGCGTCCTCTCCGTTTAGAGAAGAGAGAGACACAGTATTTTGGGGAGCATTATTAGGAGGAGTACTACTATACTGTATACTACTCTACTACTTGCTGAAGTGATATTTATAGAGTCATAGGGAGAGGACGTGGCTGGCGTCCTCTCCGTTTAGAGAAGAGAGAGACACAGTATTTTGGGGAGCATTATTAGGAGGAGTACTACTATACTGTATACTACTCTACTACTTGCTGAAGTGATATTTATAGAGTCATAGGGAGAGGACGTGGCTGGCGTCCTCTCCGTTTAGAGAAGAGAGAGACACAGTATTTTGGGGAGCATTATTAGGAGGAGTACTACTATACTGTATACTACTATACTACTTGCTGAAGTGATATTTATAGAGTCATAGGGAGAGGACGTGGCTGGCGTCCTCTCCGTTTAGAGAAGAGAGAGACACAGTATACTATTTTGGGGAGCATTATTAGGAGGAGTACTACTATACTGTATACTACTCTACTACTTGCTGAAGTGATATTATAGAGTCATAGGGGGAGAGGACGTGGCTGGCGTCCTCTCCGTTTAGAGAAGAGAGAGACACAGTATTTTGGGGAGCATTATTAGGAGGAGTACTACTATACTGTATACTACTCAGACACAGTATTTTGGGGAGCATTATTAGGAGGAGTACTACTATACTGTATACTACTCTACTACTTGCTGAAGTGATATTTATAGAGTCATAGGGAGAGGACGTGGCTGGCGTCCTCTCCGTTTAGAGAAGAGAGAGACACAGTATTTTGGGGAGCATTATTAGGAGGAGTACTACTATACTGTATACTACTCTACTACTTGCTGAAGTGATATTTATAGAGTCATAGGGAGAGGACGTGGCTGGCGTCCTCTCCGTTTAGAGAAGAGAGAGACACAGTATTTTGGGGGGCATTATTAGGAGGAGTACTACTATACTGTATACTACTATACTACTTGCTGAAGTGATATTTATAGATTAGATAGTGTGACTGTAAGTGTATTATCTGACTTGTGGGGGAGACACTGACAGTGGGGAGCAGTTAGAGTCTGAGAGCAGGACTCAGGAGTACATATAACGTACAGTGCACACTTTTGCTGCCAGAGTCAGTGCCACACTGCCATTGTTGTGACCACACTGACCACCAGTATAATAATATATTTTGTGATAGTCTGCTTAGGACTCGGAGTACTAGTTGCAAGTTGCAACGTGACCTGACCACCAGTTTAATAATCAATCACCACCAGTTTAATATATATATATAATTGTATATAATATATATATATATATAATATTGTATACCACCTACCCGTGGTTTTTTTTTTTCTTTCTTCTTTGTACATACTACTATAGTATAGTAGCTTACTGTAGCAGTCTGCGGTGCTGCTGAGCTGACAGTGTCCAGCAGGTCCGTCATCAGTCATCATTACTAATACCTAATAAATATATTATCTACCTGTCCGGCTGCAGTACTAGTGATATTATATATACATACATATATATATTGATTTCATCTCATTATCAATCATCCAGTCTATATTAGCAGCAGACACAGTACGGTAGTCCACGGCTGTAGCTACCTCTGTGTCGGCACTCGGCAGTCCATCCATAATTGTATACTAGTATCCATCCATCTCCATTGTTTACCTGAGGTGCCTTTTAGTTGTGCCTATTAAAATATGGAGAACAAAAATGTTGAGGTTCCAAAATTAGGGAAAGATCAAGATCCACTTCCACCTCGTGCTGAAGCTGCTGCCACTAGTCATGGCCGAGACGATGAAATGCCAGCAACGTCGTCTGCCAAGGCCGATGCCCAATGGCATAGTACAGAGCATGTCAAATCCAAAACACCAAATATCAGTAAAAAAAGGACTCCAAAACCTAAAATAAAATTGTCGGAGGAGAAGCGTAAACTTGCCAATATGCCATTTACCACACGGAGTGGCAAGGAACGGCTGAGGCCCTGGCCTATGTTCATGGCTAGTGGTTCAGCTTCACAGGAGGATGGAAGCACTCAGCCTCTCGCTAGAAAACTGAAAAGACTCAAGCTGGCAAAAGCACCGCAAAGAACTGTGCGTTCTTCGAAATCCCAAATCCACAAGGAGAGTCCAATTGTGTCGGTTGCAATGCCTGACCTTCCCAACACTGGACGTGAAGAGCATGCGCCTTCCACCATTTGCACGCCCCCTGCAAGTGCTGGAAGGAGCACCCGCAGTCCAGTTCCTGATAGTCAGATTGAAGATGTCAGTGTTGAAGTACACCAGGATGAGGAGGATATGGGTGTTGCTGGCGCTGGGGAGGAAATTGACAAGGAGGATTCTGATGGTGAGGTGGTTTGTTTAAGTCAGGCACCCGGGGAGACACCTGTTGTCCGTGGGAGGAATATGGCCGTTGACATGCCTGGTGAAAATACCAAAAAAATCAGCTCTTCGGTGTGGAAGTATTTCAACAGAAATGCGGACAACATTTGTCAAGCCGTGTGTTGCCTTTGTCAAGCTGTAATAAGTAGGGGTAAGGACGTTAACCACCTCGGAACATCCTCCCTTATACGTCACCTGCAGCGCATTCATAATAAGTCAGTGACAAGTTCAAAAACTTTGGGCGACAGCGGAAGCAGTCCACTGACCAGTAAATCCCTTCCTCTTGTAACCAAGCTCACGCAAACCACCCCACCAACTCCCTCAGTGTCAATTTCCTCCTTCCCCAGGAATGCCAATAGTCCTGCAGGCCATGTCACTGGCAATTCTGACGAGTCCTCTCCTGCCTGGGATTCCTCCGATGCATCCTTGCGTGTAACGCCTACTGCTGCTGGCGCTGCTGTTGTTGCTGCTGGGAGTCGATGGTCATCCCAGAGGGGAAGTCGTACTCGTAAGCCCACTTTTACTACTTCCACCAAGCAATTGACTGTCCAACAGTCCTTTGCGAGGAAGATGAAATATCACAGCAGTCATCCTGCTGCAAAGCGGATAACTGAGGCCTTGGCATCCTGGGTGGTGAGAAACGTGGTTCCGGTATCCATCATTACTGCAGAGCCAACTAGAGACTTGTTGGAGGTACTGTGTCCCCGGTACCAAATACCATCTAGGTTCCATTTCTCTAGGCAGGCGATACCGAAAATGTACACAGACCTCAGAAAAAGAGTCACCAGTGTCCTAAAAAATGCAGCTGTACCCAATGTCCACTTAACCACGGACATGTGGACAAGTGGAGCAGGGCAGGGTCAGGACTATATGACTGTGACAGCCCACTGGGTAGATGTATGGACTCCCGCCGCAAGAACAGCAGCGGCGGCACCAGTAGCAGCATCTCGCAAACGCCAACTCTTTCCTAGGCAGGCTACGCTTTGTATCACCGCTTTCCAGAATACGCACACAGCTGAAAACCTCTTACGGCAACTGAGGAAGATCATCGCGGAATGGCTTACCCCAATTGGACTCTCCTGTGGATTTGTGGCATCGGACAACGCCAGCAATATTGTGTGTGCATTAAATATGGGCAAATTCCAGCACGTCCCATGTTTTGCACATACCTTGAATTTGGTGGTGCAGAATTTTTTAAAAAACAACAGGGGCGTGCAAGAGATGCTGTCGGTGGCCAGAAGAATTGCGGGACACTTTCGGCGTACAGGCACCACGTACAGAAGACTGGAGCACCACCAAAAACTACTGAACCTGCCCTGCCATCATCTGAAGCAAGAAGTGGTAACGAGGTGGAATTCAACCCTCTATATGCTTCAGAGGTTGGAGGAGCAGCAAAAGGCCATTCAAGCCTATACAATTGAGCACGATATAGGAGGTGGAATGCACCTGTCTCAAGTGCAGTGGAGAATGATTTCAACGTTGTGCAAGGTTCTGATGCCCTTTGAACTTGCCACACGTGAAGTCAGTTCAGACACTGCCAGCCTGAGTCAGGTCATTCCCCTCATCAGGCTTTTGCAGAAGAAGCTGGAGACATTGAAGGAGGAGCTAACACGGAGCGATTCCGCTAGGCATGTGGGACTTGTGGATGGAGCCCTTAATTCGCTTAACAAGGATTCACGGGTGGTCAATCTGTTGAAATCAGAGCACTACATTTTGGCCACCGTGCTCGATCCTAGATTTAAAGCCTACCTTGGATCTCTCTTTCCGGCAGACACAAGTCTGCTGGGGTTCAAAGACCTGCTGGTGAGAAAATTGTCAAGTCAAGCGGAACGCGACCTGTCAACATCTCCTCCTTCACATTCTCCCGCAACTGGGGGTGTGAGGAAAAGGCTCAGAATTCCGAGCCCACCCGCTGGCGGTGATGCAGGGCAGTCTGGAGCGACTGCTGATGCTGACATCTGGTCCGGACTGAAGGACCTGACAACGATTACGGACATGTCGTCTACTGTCACTGCATATGATTCTCTCAACATTGAAAGAATGGTGGAGGATTATATGAGTGACCGCATCCAAGTAGGCACGTCACACAGTCCGTACTTATACTGGCAGGAAAAAGAGGCAATTTGGAGGCCCTTGCACAAACTGGCTTTATTCTACCTAAGTTGCCCTCCCACAAGTGTGTACTCCGAAAGAGTGTTTAGTGCCGCCGCTCACCTTGTCAGCAATCGGCGTACGAGGTTACATCCAGAAAATGTGGAGAAGATGATGTTCATTAAAATGAATTATAATCAATTCCTCCGTGGAGACATTGACCAGCAGCAATTGCCTCCACAAAGTACACAGGGAGCTGAGATGGTGGATTCCAGTGGGGACGAATTGATAATCTGTGAGGAGGGGGATGTACACGGTGATATATCGGAGGATGATGATGAGGTGGACATCTTGCCTCTGTAGAGCCAGTTTGTGCATGGAGAGATTAATTGCTTCTTTTTTGGTGGGGGTCCAAACCAACCCGTCATTTCAGTCACAGTCGTGTGGCAGACCCTGTCACTGAAATGATGGGTTGGTTAAAGTGTGCATGTCCTGTTTATACAACATAAGGGTGGGTGGGAGGGCCCAAGGACAATTCCATCTTGCACCTCTTTTTTCTTTAATTTTTCTTTGCGTCATGTGTTGTTTGGGGAGGGTTTTTTGGAAGGGACATCCTGCGTGACACTGCAGTGCCACTCCTAGATGGGCCCGGTGTTTGTGTCGGCCACTAGGGTCGCTTATCTTACTCACATAGCTACCTCATTGCGCCTCTTTTTTTCTTTGCGTCATGTGCTGTTTGGGGAGGGTTTTTTGGAAGGGACATCCTGCGTGACACTGCAGTGACACTCCTAGATGGGCCCGGTGTTTGTGTCGGCCACTAGGCTCGCTTATCTTACTCTCACAGCTACCTCATTGCGCCTCTTTTTTTCTTTGCGTCATGTGCTGTTTGGGGAGGGTTTTTTGGAAGGGACATCCTGCGTGACACTGCAGTGATACTCCTAGATGGGCCCGGTGTTTGTGTCGGCCACTAGGGTCGCTTATCTTACTCACACAGCTACCTCATTGCGCCTCTTTTTTTCTTTGCGTCATGTGCTGTTTGGGGAGGGTTTTTTGGAAGGGACATCCTGCGTGACACTGCAGTGACACTCCTAGATGGGCCCGGTGTTTGTGTCGGCCACTAGGGTCGCTTATCTTACTCACACAGCTACCTCATTGCGCCTCTTTTTTTCTTTGCGTCATGTGCTGTTTGGGGAGGGTTTTTTGGAAGGGACATCCTGTGTGACACTGCAGTGACACTCCTAGATGGGCCCGGTGTTTGTGTCGGCCACTAGGGTCGCTTATCTTACTCACACAGCTACCTCATTGCGCCTCTTTTTTTCTTTGCGTCATGTGCTGTTTGGAGAGGGTTTTTTGGAAGGGACATCCTGCGTGACACTGCAGTGACACTCCTAGATGGGCCCGGTGTTTGTGTCGGCCACTAGGGTCGCTTATCTTACTCACACAGCTACCTCATTGCGCCTCTTTTTTTCTTTGCGTCATGTGCTGTTTGGGGAGGGTTTTTTGGAAGGGACATCCTGCGTGACACTGCAGTGACACTCCTAGATGGGCCCGGTGTTTGTGTCGGCCACTAGGGTCGCTTATCTTACTCACACAGCTACCTCATTGCGCCTCTTTTTTTCTTTGCGTCATGTGCTGTTTGGGGAGGGTTTTTTGGAAGGGACATCCTGCGTGACACTGCAGTGACACTCCTAGATGGGCCCGGTGTTTGTGTCGGCCACTAGGGTCGCTTATCTTACTCACACAGCTACCTCATTGCGCCTCTTTTTTTCTTTGCGTCATGTGCTGTTTGGGGAGTATTTTTTGGAAGGGCCATCCTGCGTGACACTGCAGTGACACTCCTAGATGGGCCCGGTGTTTGTGTCGGCCACTAGGGTCGCTTAGCTTAGTCATCCAGCGACCTAGGTGCAAATTTTAGGACTAAAAATAATATTGTGAGGTGTGAGGTATTCAGAATAGACTGAAAATGAGTGTAAATTATGGTTTTTGAGGTTAATAATACTTTGGGATCAAAATGACCCCCAAATTCTATGATTTAAGCTGTTTTTTAGTGTTTTTTGAAAAAAACACCCGAATCCAAAACACACCCGAATCCGACAAAAAAAATTCGGTGAGGTTTTGCCAAAACGCGGTCGAACCCAAAACACGGCCGCGGAACCGAACCCAAAACCAAAACACAAAACCCGAAAAATTTCCGGCGCTCATCTCTACTATTTAATGAGCTACTGTATATAAAAGAGGACTGTTGTGAAACACGAGTGCTATGTGTGTGCCAGTGACGTGCGGTGGGTTGAGGCAGGCGAGGCAGAGCCTTTCCTGTCATATTAACATTTGTACCAGAGTTTTGACTGTATAAAGTATATGAAAAATAAAAAGAATATGTTAGAAATATCCTCTTTGTATTATTCTAATAATTTTTTTTGGGTAAAAACTCTGGAGTAAACTATCTATAGCAGGTGAGTCAGTGCTCCCCCTGCCTATCTTTTCCTCACCAAATTTCCAGGAGTTTATACTGCTGCATCTTTGCATAATGCCCACATGAACCCTTCGGCTTGTATATTGTGTGTAAATCTGACTCTGGTACTAGCCAGTGCCTCCTGAGCCATTTACCTCACCGTACGTATGTGCTAACTGTAGCAATAACATGTTAGCGTGTGTCAACAAATAAAAAAAATAGCATTAAAATTGCCAAATAGCGATATTTTCTGCAATTCTAAGAAACCAAGGGGGACATGTACTAAGCAGTGATAAAAGTGGAGAAGTGAGCCAGTGGAGAAATTGCCCATGGCAACCAATCAGCATTGACGTAACATTTATAATTTGCATACTATAAAAGTATACAGAGCAGCTGATTGGTTGTCATGGGCAACTTCTCCACTAGCTCACTTCTCCATTTTTATCACTGCTTAGTACATGTCACCCCAAGTGAGTAACTTTTAATAAATAAATGAGTGCAGGAATAGGTCACTTATGACTAGTGATGAGCGGGTTCGGATCCTCGGGATCCGAACCCGCCGAACTTCACCTTTTTTTTCACGGGTCCGAGCGACTGGGATCCTCCCGCCTTGCTCGGTTAACCCGAGCGCGCCCGAACGTCATCATCCCGCTGTCGGATTCTCGCGAGATTCGGATTCTATATAAGGAGCCGCGCGTCGCCGCCATTTTCACACGTGCATTGAGATTGATAGGGAGAGCACGTGGCTGGCGTCCTCTCCGTTATAGTAGAAAAAGACTGAGTATAAAGACTGAGGGGTAGATGTATTAACCTGGAGAAGACATAAGGAAGTGATAAACCAGTGATATGTGCAAGGTGATAAACACACCAGCCAATCAACTCCTCACTGTTAATTTACATATTGGAGCTGATTGGCTAGTGCCTTTATCACCTTGCACATATCACTGGTTTATCACTTCCTTATGCCTTCTCCAGGTTAATACATCTGCCCCTGAGTGACTTACTTATAATTGTGGGGAGGATTGGGGACGGGGAGCAGCTGTTAGGGAGTACAGTGCAGGGTTTTGATTATACCACCAGTGAGTTTAATCCTTTGTTTGTTTCTCTGCCTGAAAAAAACGCTCCACCATATCTGTGCTCACTCAGTGTGCTGCACTGCTGCATGATATATCTGTGCTGAGTGCACTGCTCACACTGCCTAATTGTGGGGACTGGGGAGCAGTTATAGCAGGAGTACAGTGCACAGTTTTGCTGACAGTGACCACCAGTCCAGTATACGTTTGTCTGCCTGAAAAACACTCCTGTCTGTGGTGGCTTTTTTTTTTCTTCATACTAGTTTAGCAGTCTGCTGACAGTGTCCACCAGGTCCGTTATTATTTATTATACAGTATATTATATTTATTTTATATATATCTAGCAGTACGGTAGGCCACGGCTGTACCTACCTCTGTGTTGTCAGTGCACTCGTCGTCCATAAGTAATATAATACCATACTATCCATCCATCTACATTGTATACCTGTGGTGGCTTTTTTTTCCCTTCATACTAGTTTAGCAGTCTGCTGAGAGTGTCCACCAGGTCCGTTATTATATTATACAGTATATTATATATATATAAGCAGTACGGTAGGCCACGGCTGTACCTACCTCTGTGTCGTCAGTGCACTCGTCGTCCATAAGTAATATAATACTATACTATCCATCCATCTACATTGTATACCTGTGGTGTTTTTTTTTTTCTTCATACTAGTTTAGCAGTCTGCTGACAGTGTCCACCAGGTCCGTTATTATATTATACAGTATATTATATATATATAAGCAGTACGGTAGGCCACGGCTGTACCTACCTCTGTGTCGTCAGTGCACTCGTCGTCCATAAGTAATATAATACTATACTATACATCCATCTACATTGTATACCTGTGGTGGCTTTTTTTTCCTTCATACTAGTTTAGCAGTCTGCTGACAGTGTCCACCAGGTCCGTTATACAGTATATTATATATATAAGCAGTACGGTAGGCCACGGCTGTACCTACCTCTGTGTCGTCAGTGCACTCGTCGTCCATAAGTAATATAATACTATCCTATCCATCCATCTACATTGTATACCTGTGGTGGCTTTTTTTTTCTTCATACTAGTTTAGCAGTCTGCTGACAGTGTCCCCCAGGTCCGTTATACAGTATATTATATATATAAGCAGTACGGTAGGCCACGGCTGTACCTACCTCTGTGTCGTCAGTGCACTCGTCGTCCATAAGTAATATAATACTATACTATCCATCCATCTACATTGTATACCTGTGGTGGCTTTTTTTTTCTTCATACTAGTTTAGCAGTCTGCTGACAGTGTCCACCAGGTCCGTTATACAGTATATTATATATATAAGCAGTACGGTAGGCCACGGCTGTACCTACCTCTGTGTCGTCAGTGCACTCGTCGTCCATAAGTAATATAATACTATACTATCCATCCATCTACATTGTATACCTGTGGTGGCTTTTAGTTGTGCGCATTAAAATATGGAGAACAAAAATGTGGAGGTTAAAAAAATAGGGAAAGATCAAGATCCACTTCCACCTCGTGCTGAAGCTGCTGCCACTAGTCATGGCCGAGACGATAAAATGCCATCAACGTCGTCTGCCAAGGCCGATGCCCAATGTCATAGTACAGAGCATGTAAAATCCAAAACACAAAAGATCAGTAAAATGACCCAAAAATCAAAATTAAAAGCGTCTGAGGAGAAGCGTAAACTTGCCAATATGCCATTTACGACACGGAGTGGCAAGGAACGGCTGAGGCCCTGGCCTATGTTCATGGCTAGTGGTTCAGCTTCACATGAGGATGGAAGCACTCATCCTCTCGCTAAAAAAAAGAAAATACTTAAGCTGGCAAAAGCACAGCAAAGAACTGTGCGTTCTTCGAAATCACTGGTTTTGGGTTCGGTTCCGCGGCCGTGTTTTGGGTTCGAACGCGTTTTGGCAAAACCTCACCGAAATTTTTTTGTCGGATTCGGTTGTGTTTTGGATTCGGGTGTTTTTTTCAAAAAAACCCTAAAAAACAGCTTAAATCATAGAATTTGGGGGTCATTTTGATCCCATAGTATTATTAACCTCAATAACCATAATTTACACTCATTTCCAGTCTATTCTGAACACCTCACACCTCACAATATTATTTTTAGTCCTAAAATTTGCACCGAGGTCGCTGGATGGCTAAGCTAAGCGACCCATGTCACTTCCCTCCAGTTCTTCTATAGAGCTGAAAAGTCTCTGGCCTCTGTGCTCCACGCTTGGCGGGAGCTGGAGAATGCCACATGGCGTCAGTATTGGGGGTATTCATTCAATGGCACTGTTTATAGCCAATGTGTTTAATACTTGATGTACTTTGCCACTAAGTACGAAATGCATTGGATTTAAAATCCCATTCCCGCACTCACACAGTTGGTAGTTTATCTCTCTCTGCTTTATCTCTCTCCAAAGTATTTAAAACATTTTGTCCCCTCATTAGTAGTGCCCCCAGTAGTAATGCCCTTAATGGTCATGCCATGAAATATAATGGTAATGCCATGAAATATAAGGGACAACAGTTTAAAACATCTCTACTGATTGTGAATAAAAATGTGCAACCGATTCTAGGATTAAGTTCCTGTGAGAAACTAAGCTTGCTAAAGAAAGTTTTTATGGTGACATCACAAGTAGAAGATGACTGCAAATCGATGTTTACAGAATACAGAGACTTATTTGAAGGTCTAGGTTGTTTGCCTGGAGAGCATAAAATAAATATAGACACGCAAGTTTCTTCAGTGATACACCCCTGTAGAAAAGTGCCGTTTGCGCTGAGAGAAAAACTGAAACAAGAGTTAGATCGCATGGAAGCCTTGGGTGTGATACAGAAAGTTGATGAGCCTACTGAATGGGTAAGCTCCTTAGTAATTGTTGAAAAGAAAAGTGGACAACTCAGAATATGTCTAGACCCCAGAGATTTAAACAAAGCTATTAAACGAGAACATTTCAAACTACCAACCAGAGATGAAATCATGTCGCAATTTGCGGGAGCAAAATGGTTCAGTAAATTGGACGCATCTTCAGGATTCTGGCAAATGAAGCTAGATGAGGCCAGCTCATAGCTTTGTACATTTAATACACCAGAAGGTCGATACAGATTTCTTCGACTACCATATGGAATATTGTCTGCTCCAGAAGTATATCACAAAAAGATACACATGATTTTTGAACATATTCCAGGTGTTGAAACAATGATGGATGACATTATTGTCTGGGGATCTACAAAGGAAGAACAAGATTCTAGATTGAGACAAGTAATGGAACTTGTCAAGAAAGTGAATCTAAAGCTGAACAAGGACAAATGTGAATTTGGCGTGAATACACTTACCTTTATGGGCGACGTGGTCTCGGATCAATGTGTAAAACCAGACCCAAGGAAAATATCAGCCATAGTGAACATGGAACGTCCTAACAACAAAGACGACGTCAGAAGATTCCTAGGAATGATTACTTACTTAGGAAAGTTTATTTCTCAACTCTCTGAACAAACAGCCTCTCTTAGATGGTTGTTGGACAAAGATAACGAGTGGATGTGGTCACATGAACAAGAAGAAAGTTGGCAAAACTTGAAACAGATCATTACAGAGCAACCAGTGCTAAAATTCTTTGATCCTGCGAAAAGAATAAGAATTTCAGCAGATGCTTCGCAATTTGGCCTAGGCTCAGTGCTGTTACAAGAACATGAGGATACATGGCAACCAGTAATCTATGCATCAAGAGCACTGACAAGTGCTGAAACAAGGTATGCTCAGATAGAAAAAGAACTTCTAGTGATCACATATGCATGTGAGCGATTTCATCAGTTTGTGTATGGTCAAACATTTACAGTGGAAACTGACTACAAGCCATTGGTAGCTATCATGACTAACTCATTACATGACTGTCCCATGAGAATTCAACGAATGCTTATCAGACTACAGAAATATGATGTACACTTGCTGTACTGTCCCGGCAAATACATGTACATTGCTGATACACTTTCTCGTGCTGTGGACAAAAGTGAAGGTTCCAAAAGTCTGATGGATGAAGAGATAGAAGCCTATGTTAATTTGATCATAGCTTCTCTACCAATGTCTCTTGCAAGACAAGAACAGATTAGGAAAGAAACTGAGACAGATGACACAATGAAAGTGTTGAAAGATATCATTCTGAAAGGTTGGCCAGCACAAAAACATGCGTGCCCACTGTCTATCCGTGATTATTGGATGTACCGCAGTGACCCTACAGTTGTCGATGGTATTATTTACAAAGGCATTATGTTTGTCATACCTGCACGACTAAGAAAAACTATGTGCAAGATACATGAAGGCCACTTAGGAGAAGAAAAATGTAAGCGGAGAGCGCGTGAAGTTATGTATTGGCCAAGAATGAACCAAGACATAGCACAGACTACAGCTACATGTGAATTATGTCTTATGTATAGACCGAAACAACAAGTCGAGCCACTGAGTCCTCACGCAGTGCCAGAGAGACCTACCAGAAAGTTGGCGCAGTTTGTTTTATTGTAATGGGAAATACGCAGACCTGAGAGACTCATTGAAACGTGTTAGATGATGTTCTTAATATGACGTTGTTAATTGTTGCATTGAAGCGTACAGGGCTTATCTTTAAAGAAAAGAGGATGTGATGTTAGTATATTAGAATGCTTAATATTTGTAGACACTCCCTTACTAATATGTGTAAGCCTGAATCTTCAGTGATGGTCCCTGGGACCAGGGGGATGCTGGGAAGTGGGTGGTCCAGTGTACAGTGTGTCTGGAGTTGGTGATGGAATAAAACAGCACAGCACTGAACTCACATGTCTCTGTGTCCTTATGACTGAATTTACAAACATATGAACAAAACAATGCCCCCAGTAGTAATGCCCCCCTTGTAGTTTAGCCCCTTTAGTTATGCACCCAGTAGTTTAGCCCCTGTAGTTATGCCCCCTTGTAGTTTATAGGATTCCCCTTCCCCCTGTACCCCATGAGAATGCCCACACTCCCTGCCATATCTGTTTAAGGGGTGTGTTAGCGCTCTCACCGATTCAAATTGACTGGAAATTAATGTAATAGAGGTTAATCATATTACAGGAATTAAAAAAGGCCCAAATTACATTACATTAGCAGTTTTTAGTGTTAAAAAAACCCTACAAAACTAAAACACATGAGGGCGGTTTTGGCAACATCAAAACCTTAACACAAAGAATATTTTTGCTGGTTTCGGTTCTAATTCAGCATCTGGGTTTGGCTTTGGATCTTGGCCGTGGTTTTTTAAGTTTTGGATTTTTTCCAAATATTTACAAAAAAAAGCTGAAAATTAGAGATGAGCGGGTTCGGTTCTCAGAGAACCGAACCCTACCGAACTTCGCTACCCAAGCCCGGATTCGAGTCCGGCTCGGGTTTTCCCGCCTGACTCGGAAACCAGAATGAGGCAAAACGTCATCATCCCGCTGTCGGATTCTTGCGGGGTTTGGATACCATATAAGGAGCCGCGCGTCGCGGCCATTTTCACTCCTGTCCTGAAGAGTGTATTGAGAGGACGTGTCTCCATCCTCAGGGTCTGTGCGGGCGGGAAAGTGGGGTGGCGATTATAGTGCTGTCTTGAGCTGCTCAGTCCAGTGTAGTGTCTTATGCTGTATCAGTCAGTCCAGTGACCAGTCACAGTGGTGGTGTCCTCTGCTGCCATATGACCAGTGCTGCTGTATAATAAGTCCCTTACAGTGTTGCTGTGTTGTCATGCATCAGACCAGTGGTAGTGTCCTGTGCTGTATATTATTTACTCCAAATAAAGGGCTTATTAACATTTAATCCAAATATAATTTTTACAGGGTTTGCCCTTTGTGGTGTAGGGGTACGTTCGCCTGTGCTGCATATTATTATAATAGCTTCAAATAAAAGGGTTATTATTATTCAAATTCATTTTACAGGCTTTGCCGTGTGTGTGTGTGTGTGTGGTTTAGGGGTACGCTCTCCTGTGTCACCAATATTGTGCGCGTATTACATCTGGGCAAATTCCAGCACATCCCATGTTGTTTGTGCCGCACACTTGTGTCGCTTAGCTTAATCATATAGCTACTTCATTGCACCTCTTTTTCTTCTTTGCATGATGTGCTGTTTGGGGCATATTGTTTTAAGTGCCATCCTGTCTGCATCTGCAGTGCCACTCCTAGATGGGCCAGATGTTTGTGCCGCACACTTGTGTCGCTTAGCTTAGTCATACAGCTACCTCATTGCACCTCTTTTACTTCTTTGCATGATGTGCTGTTTGGGGCCCAGTTTTTTTAAGTGCCATCCTGTCTGCCACTGCAGTGCCACTCCTAGATGGACCAGGTGTTTGTGCAGCACACTTGTGTCGCTTAGCTTAGTCATACAGCTACTGTCAGGAATCTGCATTTTCCATCGCATCACTGCTGTGGAACTACAGGTCCCAGCAGTTCAGTTCTGTTCCAGTCTTCAGTCTCCTGCAGCCCACAGCTCATCGTGCTCCACCTAACCAGTTCAGTTCTGTTCCAGTTCTGGTTTTCAGTCCTCTGCAGCCTGGAATGCTTCAGCTAACTCACAGCTGATCTGGACACCTAATCCAGCTAGTATCTCTGCCTGCAGTTTGTGTCCAATCACTGCTGGGCAGGAGGTATAACTTCCAGTTTGTGGCTCTCTCACATCGCCTTGGACAACACGTCACATCCCGTGAACAGACCGCTCCTGTTTGCAATCCTCTGTCTACAGAGATTTCCTTGTGTATTAGACCTGTGGAACAACAGGTCCCAGCTGTTCCAGTTCCCAGTTGTTCCTGTGTTCCCGTGGAACTACAAGTTCCAGAAACCCCTCCAGCTCTCCTGCGACATTCCGTGTGCAAGTTCCTGTGTTCCTGTGGAACTACAAGTTCCAGCAACCCCTCCAGCTCTCCTGCGACATTCAGTGTGCAAGTTCCTGTGGAACTACAAGTTCCAGCAACCACTCCAGCTCTCCTACTGCATCCAGTGGTTCCCTGTGTTCCAGTCTCCAGATCCCCTGTGTTCCTGGTTATCCTCCTGCATCTCTGTGGAACTACAAGTTCCAGCAACCACTCCAGCTCTCCTGCTGCATCCAGTGGTTCCCTGTGTTCCAGTCTCCAGATCCCCTGTGTTCCTGGTTATCCTCCTGCATCTCCGTGGAACTACAAGCATCAGCAATTCCTGCATTCATTTACAGGCTTCACACCAATCTCCAACACAGTGTGCTTCAGCCTCAGCTGTAGAGACTCCATCTCCAGGTGCAGCTCATCACCTCACCTGTGAATCAGCTTGCAAGCTGCCTGTGCTTTCCAATAGCACTGTGAACCCTGCATCAAGTCTTCTGCATCTGCTACCAGGTTTGCTACCATTATCATCACCTCTGCTGGCTCCACGTGTTTATCATCTCTGGTTCCCATACCAGCATATTGCCATAGACTCTCACTGTATTGCCATAGACTCTCACTGCATTGCCATAGACTCTCACTGCTTTGCCATAGACTCTCAGCTTCCACGCTGCATCATACCCATTGCATTTATTATTGTTTATTTCTCCAAGTATTCCTGCTGCCATATTGTTTTATCTTTCTGCTTAATAAACAACATTGCGCACATGCGCAGGAATCCAATCCAGTATCCTCACTTCTTCCATCCTACCTCCACTGACCCACTAGCGCCCCCTCCGGGGACACAAACCAGACCGAACCTGACAGTTTGTCCAAGGCCCATGGACTCGGATGGTGGTCAGAATGTGGGGTCAGGGGCCTTACAAAATCTGGTCTCCCGTTTGGATGGTCAAGAGGCTGCGCAGCAGCAGATGTTCCAGTTCCTACAGGGAATGTCTATCCGTTTGGATACCTTGCAGCAATCCCTTCCAAGTTCTGTTGTTTCTCCAGTTCCTGTTCAAGTCACTCCTGCTCCAGTCATTTCAACTTTCCCTGCACAATCCGTTCCTGTGGATGGATCTTGCTCAAGTCAGTCCTATGGCAGTCCCTTCACAGCTAATTCTCCTGAGAGAGCGACTTCCTCCTTTGAAGGCTTCAAGACTCCTTTGTTGTCTGCTGTGAACTCTGAACCAATAAGCACTCTTTATCATCTATTGGAACAACTTCAAAGTCTCCTAACAAAAATCATTCCAATAATGCCAGAAATCCTAGGTGGTGCTTTAAACGCAGTCAAGAGTACCGCTCAAAGTATTGAGACTAGTGCGACCTCCGTGTCAACTTTTCTTCAAGCTAAAGTCTCTTCTCCTATGCAGAGAGAGGGCAGATTCCAGAGCTACCCGCGCTCCAAACTAACGGAAGCTGAACGCCGGCATCGCAAGCAGCTTCACCTCTGCTTTTACTGTGGGAGTTCTAGTCATCTTATTAAGGACTGTTCCTTCCGCAACTCAAAAGTTGGTGACCGGTCCCAGCATCACAGTGTTTTCACCTGCAAACCTTCCAATGTATCCTCTGCAGTTTCAAGTTCCTTTTCCTCGGACAGGAGAGTCCAAAAAGTATACGATTGGGGTCCTGTGACAAATAGACCCAATCCCAAGTTCAGAAATCAACAGAGACTATCTATGTTACCCATAACTAAAGTAGTTTCTGTGCCTACAGCCCGAGAAGGGGCATCTGTGCCTACAGCCCGAGAAGGGGCATCTGTGCCTACAGCCCGAGAAGGGGCATCTGTGCCTACAGCCCGAGAAGGGGCATCTGTGCCTACAGCCCGAGAAGGGGCGTCTGTGCCTACAGCCCGAGAAGGGGCGTCTGTGCCTACAGCCCGAGAAGGGGCATCCATGTCTACAGCCCGAGAAGGGGCATCCGTGTCTACAGCCCCAGGTGGGGCATCTGATGTTGTGACCCCAGTAGGGGTATCTGATGTTCAGGTTCCAGAAGTGGCATCCGGGCATGCAACTCAAAGAAGTGTGTCTGATCTATTAACCCCAGGAGGGGTCTTTAGAGTTTCAGCCTCAAGTGAGGAATCCAGGGCCAAGATCCCAGGAGGAATTCTTAAAGTCACAGATACAGACATGAACTTTTGTTTGCCAACTTCAGAGAGTGCTACCAGCTCAGTACCACTCCAAAAGGGATCATCAGAACATCCGGATTCTGTCTATACAGAGTCAAGTGTCAATGGACCTAGCCCGGTTCCAGCCGTCGGTCCAAAGTCTCCACTGGTTCCAGCCAGCCTGAGTGGCTCCAATGATGGGCTACCTCCTTCGGTTCCAGCCGATTCCAGAATCCTCGGATCAAATCCGGTCCTATCCGTCAGTCCGAGGACTCCACCGGTTCCTACCGCTTCAAGCTCTTCCGGACCCAATCCGGTCCCATCCGTCTGTCCGGATCAGCCTCCTCTGGTTCCAGCCAACCCGAGTAGCTCTGTTTCCAATGCTGAGCTACCTCCTTCGGTTCCAGCCGATTCCAGCATCCTCGGATCAAATCCGGTCCTATCCGTCAGTCCGAGGACTCCTTCGGTTCCAGCCGATTCCAGTCTCTCTGTATCAAATCCGGTTCTATCCGTCAGTCCGAAGACTCCTGCGGTTCCAGCCGGTTCAAGCTTATCTGGACCCAATCCGGTCCCATCCGTCTGTCCAGATCAGCCTCTTACAGTTCAAGTCAATTCAAGTAGTCCTGGACAAATCCCTGTTCCATCCGTTTGTCCAAAGTTGTCGTCGGTTCCTGCCGATTCCAGTTCCTCTGAACCCGGTGTGGTTCTCTCCAGTGTTTCAAGTAAGCAACTCCTGTCGCTATGTCCAGAGTCTACAGTTCTTGCAGATATTGCAGTTGCCTCAACCCAGATGGAGGCTCTACGCATCTCACCCCAAGATGAAGCTTCTAGCATTCTGTCAACCTCAGCAGAGAATTCCCGTCAGTCAATCCAGGAGATGACGTCCTCTCTCCACCCTCGAGCATTTCAAGTTGATTCTACTCCTGCTTCTGAATGCTTATTCCAGTCCTCAACTCTCAAGTGTCCTACATTGTCTTCCGAGACTTCAACTGACATTCAGCCTTCCAAGTGTCCACCAGATACAAAAGCTCCAGTCTACTTTGATGGTGACTATGCTCAGTTTCGTGCAGTGGCGAGCCAATACCTCGCTTTTACTGAGTCTGAACCTTCAGTGACTATTTCTCCAGCCAATGCAATCAGATACTTTCTCCTGTTCTTCAAAGGTAGAGCACTGGACTGGGCGAATCCTCTCATTGAATCTAAAGATCCGTTACTGAGTGATCTTCCCGCTTTCTGCGAAGCCGTAAAACAGGAGTTTGCTCCAAAGTTTATGCATTCAGAGTCATCTGGGCATTCTGGCCAATTTGTCAACAGTTTGTCTACTGCTAAATCCTCTTCAACATCTCTGTCTGTGCAAGATCAGGATACATTAGACCAAGCTATTAAAGATTTCCAAGCTGTAAAGTCAAGACAAGGTTCTCAGACTTCAGATTTTAAAGTTGCATATACTCCCGTGTCTCCATCCTACAGCAACACTTCTGAAAGTATTGACTCCCCGGATTCAACATCTGATCAGTCTTCCAGTTCTCAGTTTTTCGACTCAACTCCTTCCAAACATGAACAGGTTCTGTTGAATCAATGTATCAGAGATTTCAAGAATTACAAGAATTGGAGAGCTCCAAAACCAGTTCAAAGTCTACCATCTGTTGATGTAAGTGTTGGCTATGCTGCCGTTACCCCTAGTCCTGGTGTCTCATATAGCTTCAAATTCTCTGGTCCACAGGTTGTCTCAGATTCTGTTGTTCCTAAACAAAAGGCTCCCATGACCACACTAGACCTGGACTCTGACTCTGAAAGTGAGTTTGTTGATGAAGACTCAAGTTACATTATGGGAGGTTCTATCCTTCCTAGCTATGCCTTTTCCCAGGAAGTAAATTCTGTCTCAAATGACCCTGAATGGTCTACTTGTTCTGACGAGGAAAATCTGTCTTCTGAAGATGAAAGTTGGGAAGACTTTTGAGGACCTCTGCTTTTGTGTTTTCCTAAGTTCTTTTTCAAGGTTCCTCCAAGTTCCAGCGTGGGTGTTCGGTGCCCACCCATAAAAGGGGGGGTACTGTCAGGAATCTGCATTTTCCATCGCATCACTGCTGTGGAACTACAGGTCCCAGCAGTTCAGTTCTGTTCCAGTCTTCAGTCTCCTGCAGCCCACAGCTCATCGTGCTCCACCTAACCAGTTCAGTTCTGTTCCAGTTCTGGTTTTCAGTCCTCTGCAGCCTGGAATGCTTCAGCTAACTCACAGCTGATCTGGACACCTAATCCAGCTAGTATCTCTGCCTGCAGTTTGTGTCCAATCACTGCTGGGCAGGAGGTATAACTTCCAGTTTGTGGCTCTCTCACATCGCCTTGGACAACACGTCACATCCCGTGAACAGACCGCTCCTGTTTGCAATCCTCTGTCTACAGAGATTTCCTTGTGTATTAGACCTGTGGAACAACAGGTCCCAGCTGTTCCAGTTCCCAGTTGTTCCTGTGTTCCCGTGGAACTACAAGTTCCAGAAACCCCTCCAGCTCTCCTGCGACATTCCGTGTGCAAGTTCCTGTGTTCCTGTGGAACTACAAGTTCCAGCAACCCCTCCAGCTCTCCTGCGACATTCAGTGTGCAAGTTCCTGTGGAACTACAAGTTCCAGCAACCACTCCAGCTCTCCTACTGCATCCAGTGGTTCCCTGTGTTCCAGTCTCCAGATCCCCTGTGTTCCTGGTTATCCTCCTGCATCTCTGTGGAACTACAAGTTCCAGCAACCACTCCAGCTCTCCTGCTGCATCCAGTGGTTCCCTGTGTTCCAGTCTCCAGATCCCCTGTGTTCCTGGTTATCCTCCTGCATCTCCGTGGAACTACAAGCATCAGCAATTCCTGCATTCATTTACAGGCTTCACACCAATCTCCAACACAGTGTGCTTCAGCCTCAGCTGTAGAGACTCCATCTCCAGGTGCAGCTCATCACCTCACCTGTGAATCAGCTTGCAAGCTGCCTGTGCTTTCCAATAGCACTGTGAACCCTGCATCAAGTCTTCTGCATCTGCTACCAGGTTTGCTACCATTATCATCACCTCTGCTGGCTCCACGTGTTTATCATCTCTGGTTCCCATACCAGCATATTGCCATAGACTCTCACTGTATTGCCATAGACTCTCACTGCATTGCCATAGACTCTCACTGCTTTGCCATAGACTCTCAGCTTCCACGCTGCATCATACCCATTGCATTTATTATTGTTTATTTCTCCAAGTATTCCTGCTGCCATATTGTTTTATCTTTCTGCTTAATAAACAACATTGCGCACATGCGCAGGAATCCAATCCAGTATCCTCACTTCTTCCATCCTACCTCCACTGACCCACTAGCGCCCCCTCCGGGGACACAAACCAGACCGAACCTGACAGCTACTTAATTGCACCTCTTTTTCTTCTTTACATGATGTGCTGTTTGGGGCCTATTTTTTACATCTGCCATCCTGTCTGCCACTGCAGTGCCACTCCTAGATGGGCCAGGTGTTGGTGCCACACACTTGTGTCACTTAACTTAGTCATACAGCTACCTCATTGCACCTTTTTTTCTTCTTTGCATGATGTGCTGTTTGAGGCCTATTTTTTTTAAGTGCCATCCTGTCTGCAACTGCAGTGCCACTCATAGATGGGCCAGGTGTGTGTGTGTCGCACACTTGTGTCGCTTAGCTTAGTCATACAGCCACCTCGGTGCAACCTTTTGGCCTAAAAACAATATTGTGAGGTGTTCAGAATAGACTGGAAATGAGTGGAAATGAATGTTATTGAGGTTAATAATACCGTAGGATCAAAAATATTCCCAAATTCTGTGATTTTAACTGTTTTTATGTTTTTCCCCCAAAAATCATCCAGATCCAAAACACTAAAGGAACGGGAACACTGGCCCCCAGGGACAGAGCAGGAAAGTTAAGAGAGCAGGGTAATGCTGAGTGCGCTCTCTTCGTAACAAAGTTGGTGTTTTGCGCATGCACAGTCTCACCGCTGCTTATGCACATGTGCTGGCCTTGGTGCTTGTCAGCTCTATTGCGCGGGTGCCGGGACCTTCCCTCCTCATCTTCAGACTGAAGGCAGCACAGGTAGTAGCAGCCCCCCTCATCCAAAGAGTGCTGAAAAGCAGCAGGGACGGTATTCAAAATTACCATATTAAGTGCAACTGATTGCCTTCCATTTGTCACCTGGTTATAGACCTCCCTAAGAACTAATCGTGTAAAGCAATGATGGGCAACAAGCAGTCCTCACATGCAGTACTCTCATGCAGTCCTCACATACAGCCACCAGCTCCATTCTGCTTGGTTGTTGTTTTATATTGTAGATTGCATTGTTTATAAATCCCATACCTCCCATCTGTACAGATTTTCGCCAGACAGTCCTATTTTTGGGGGGACTGTCCCGCTGTCCCACCCGTGGGCAGCAGTGTCCCATGGTAGGCGGGGCAGTTGGGAGGCTCCTGTCACTGGCTGCTCTGTTAGCAGAGCAGCTGTGAATATGTAACAGGTATGTCTAAGTGATTGACAGACCTTTCCCTTGAAATGTTCTTCCCCATACCTTTTGTAGTACCTTGGTCAGAGCTGTATTAGAAATGGATACGAAACAGGAGAAAGTCAGCATTTCCAATAGGATGTCTTTTTATTGAGCCGCAATGAACTCTGGATTGAGGATGTTGATTGGTTAATTGGCACAGAATATTAAATAATCACAAGAAGAATAGGATATAGAAAGAAGATAAAAAGAGGACAACTAACTACAGTTCACATCAAATTGAATCATTCAAAAATGCAAAAGAAAATCAATTGAATCACAGATTTTGGCATATTATAAACGTAAACTATAATGTGGTAATGAGAAGAGTAATGAAAAACACTTTTTCAATAACAGTTGTTACATTTCTAGCTTTCCCTAACCAAGTTATAGTAATCTTCACAGGCAAATAACGTTGCAGCTCTTTTTGAATCCTGTGGTGCCACAGCGTCGCAATGGGGGAAATAGCACACAGATACACAAGTAATCCTAGGTTGTAAGAATGTCAGTGTATCTCAGTCTTATTCCAAACAAGATGTAGCTAGCGAAGCTATTGTAGTGTTTCTGAACAAATGTAGCTTACTTGGTAAATAAGGGTTTCTTGGGCAAACAAACTCAGTCTCTGTCTCCAGATAAAGAAACTCACTTTCAGTTGCATAAATAACTCAGTCTCTTATTTCCCACCAGTGTTTAAGCATGGGGTGGTTATCTTTGCTATTTTCCAACAAGGCCTGGTTTTTAAGATATTGCACTGTGCTATTTGCACTCTTTAAACTGTACAGCCTGTGACAAATTTGATACTGGCGCTGGGTGTTTGATATTGACACAAACCACGGGCAAAACAATCTCCATGCACTCATTCAGAACTCTGCGGTAGAGGTGTTCACTATCTGGACCTGTTTCAATGGTTCCTCCCTGTACAAGATGCAGAGCCGGCCACAGGAATAGGCAAACTAGGCAATTGCCTAGGGCATTTGACATGCCTAGGGGCATCAGTAGCTTCTGCTCATTAAAATGATATGTGGCATGCCTATATTCTGTGTGTAGCATTTCATATGCAGATACAGCCACAGTCTCACACAGCATATGGGCATGCTGCATATCATTTTAATCAGCAGAAGCTGCTTGTGCATCCTAGCCACATAGCAATGCAAATAAGATGTATTTTCATTTAAAAAATGTGCCCGATGTTAGCATTGAGGCAAGATTTATGAGGACACATCTGTATCCAAGCAGAGGCAGAGGTCACAGTGTTAGTGGCAGTGTGAGTGCTGTGTGCATGTGAGTGGGTTGGTTGTGCAGTAGTGTTCGGAATATGTGTAAGGAGCATTATGTGTGTCATGTAAAAATGCATTAATAATGTGCAACATATGTGTAAGGAGCACTATGTGTGTCATTATGTTTATAAGGGCACTAATAATGTGCGACATATGTGTAAGGGACATTATGTGTAAAAGGGCATTAATAAAGGTTGTCATAATGTGTAAAGAACATTATGTTTATAAGGACATGAATAATGTGTCTCATGTGTAAGGGGCATTACTGTGTGGCATTATGTGTATAAGGTGCTCTACTATGTGGCATTGCGTATAGAATGGGCACTACTGTGACGTCTAATGTGAATAAAGAGCAATTCAGTGTGATGTAATATGAATAAGGGGCTCTACTGTGAGGAGTAACGTTTATAAGGTAAAGTGATACTACTGTGGGATGTAATATGAATTATGGACACTATCGCATGATCAGATGTGAATAAAGTTGCAGTACTGTGTGGTGTAATTGGAATTGGGGTTAGTATTGTGTGGCCATGCCCCTTGCCAGCAAAAACACACCCCTTTTACGGGCTATGCGCCAAATGTGCGAACTGTTCCTATGTAAAATATAGGGGGTACAAACACCAAAATAAGGACTGCGATGGATGAGGAGTGGTGGTGCTGGGAAAGAGGTGAAAGGTTAGAGGCGGAACCAGCGGTGCTGCTAGGGGGCACCAGCCAAAATCTTGCCTAGGGCATCATATTGGTTAGGGCCGGCTCTGACAAGATGGCCGTGGCATCCGCGCATTTCACTAGGCCTGGCAGTGTACAGTCTCTGGCTGCGACATCTCACACTCGCTCACCCTGCTCTCTGCTTCCCAGTAGCACCCTGCTGTTTCTGCTCTGCTCTCACCATCCAACGGGACCATGCGGTTGGCTTCTGGTACTCAACTCCCGCTCCGCTCCTCACTCAGCATATACAGCACCGCACCACACTTCTCCGCGACTCCTGCTTCTTCTTCCCACAAGGCTGCTCTGCTCCCAGACTGCCTTATCCAATCCCCAATCAGTATAAGGACCATGTGATCAGATCCAGGGTCTGTGCTTAGCCCCTTCTGTGACAGTGGTTTACCTTCACTGCTGCAGATACTATAAGCAAAATTTTAAAGGGGCACACACACCATTTTCCGGGGTGCCACAAACAGATTCTGTATGCATGTGCAAAGCAACTTTTCACAGGAGACAGGGGGGACTGGGGGTATGCCAGCAGTTCATGAAGCACTGGGCATGCCCCAACACTGATGAAAACGGGAGACATGGCTTGTGATAGCAACATTCACGTGAAATCACAGCCCCTGTTGTCAAGGCCCCCCCACCTCCTCCTCTAAGTATCAGGTTCCAGGTTCCACTTGAATTACACATAATACATATGTTACCTCATTCTGCTCAGGACTATGGTGTATTTTTTACAGTGTATTGGTGTTATTAATCTGGTACATTGCATGCGCTATTAGTATTTACTATATATATTTATCATGGGGCCCAGACAATGCACTCTCTAATACTTATCCAAATCTATGTGACAACTGGCAACACCCCTGCACACAGAGCTGGATTAAGGCTTCGGGGGGCCCGGGGTATTTAAGACAGTGGGGCCCTAAAATCTAAAATTAAAATCATAACATCTTTAATTACTACAAAGAAAATTACAATTTGCTGGTAAATATGAAAGAATCTTTCATATAGGGAGCACATGCATGTATATATAATATATACGTGTGTGTGTGTGTGTGTGTGTGTGTGTGTGTATATATACATTTTACCTATGTATAGTGGTCGAAGCGGAAATTTTGAAGTGGGGGTATGGAAAAGTGAAGGTTGCAATTATGCAAGCGCCTCCAGGGAAGGGGACGTGGCCACTCAAAAGGAAGCGTATCCTTCAGTGTAGTTTACAACACCATATACCCCTTATACACATTATGCACCACAATAGTAGGAGTCGGACCCCTTATGCTACATAGTACTAGTGCCCCTTTCACATTATAGCACACAGAATGAGCGGAAATTCACATTATACCACACAGAATGAGCCGAAATTCACATTATAGCACACGGTATGAGTCAAAATTCACAATATAGCACAAAGAATGAGCCGAAATTCACATTATAGCACACAGAATGAGCCAAAATTCACATTATAGCACACAGAATGAGCCAAAATTCACTTTATAGCACACGGTATGAGCCGAAATTCACATTATAGCACACAGAATGAGACAAAATTAACAATATAGCACACGGTATGAGTCGAAATTCACATTATAGCAAACGGTAATGAGACAAAATTCACATTATAGCACACTGAATGAGCCGAAATTCACCTTGTAGCACACTGAATGAGCCGAAATTCACATTATAGCACACTGAATGAGCCGAAATTCACATTGTAGCACACTGAATGAGCCGAAATTCACACTGTAGCACACTGAATGAGCTGAAATAGTGACAGCAGTGGCAGCCAATGACGACAGGGAGAAAGAGACAGTGACGGCAGGGAGAGAGAGAATGACGACAGGGAGAGAGAGAGTGACGACAGGGAGAGTGACGACAGGGAGAGTGACGACAGGGAGAGAGAGTGACGACCGAGACGACAGGGAGAGAGAGTGACGGCAGGGAGAGTGACGACAGGGACGACAGGGAGAGAGACAGTGACGACAGGGAGAGAGACAGTGACGACAGGGAGAGAGACAGTGACAACAGGGGGAGAGAGAGTGACGACAGGGAGAGAGACAGTGACGACAGGGAGAGAGAGTGACGACAGGGAGAGAGAGTGATGACAGGGAGAGAGACAGTGACGACAGGGAGAGAGACAATGACCAGGGCCGTAACTACGTGTGTGCCAAGTGGGCTTGGCACACAGCGCAGTTGCCCTGAGGGCTCACGGCCAGCGGCATGTAATGAGTCAAATTGACTCATTACATGCCTCTGAAGTCTGCGCCGTGCGCCGCCGCCGTGCTGTGGAGGAGAGCTACAGCGCTGGGCAGGTGAGAAGGAGGAGGAGGGAGGGGGACTGGAGCTGCAGCAGCGCTATTTCATTGGTAGTAAGCGCCGCTGCAGCATCCCCCTCT
Organism: Pseudophryne corroboree; assembly: GCF_028390025.1. NCBI lineage: Eukaryota > Metazoa > Chordata > Amphibia > Anura > Myobatrachidae > Pseudophryne > Pseudophryne corroboree. The sequence goes on along the minus strand of NC_086445.1, from coordinate 108,750,435 downwards.
CCTTCCGTATTGGCTGCCTGGCGCTGCTGTGGATGCTGGGATGCGGTTCCTCCATCCCAGCATCCATAGCAGCGCCGGGCAGCCAATACGGAAGGAGAGGAGGATGCTTGCTACCAATGAAATAGCGCTGCTGCGGCTCCAGTCCCCCTCCCTCCTCCTCCTTCTCACCTGCCTGCACCGAGGGAGCTGCACGAGGAGCCTGTCAGCGGGGAGATGGTAAGTATGTATCTCTCTCTCTCTCTCTCTCTCTCAGGGGGACACCGTCTGCTGTAATGTGTAAAAAGGGGGCCTGGCTGCCGCAATGTGTAAAAAGGGGGACTGGCTGCCGCAATGTGTAAAAAGGGGGACTGGCTGCAATGTGTAAAAAGGGGGCCTGGCTGCCACAATGTGTAAAAAGGGGGACTGGCTGCCGCAATGTGTAAAAAGGGGGCCTGGCTGCCGCAATGTGTAAAAAGGGGGACTGGCTGCCGCAATGTGTAAAAATGGGGACTGGCTGCCGCAATGTGTAAAAATGGGGACTGGCTGCCGTAATGTGTAAAAAGGGGGACTGGCTGCCGCAATGTGTAAAAAGGGGGACTGGCTGCCGCAATGTGTATAAAGGGGGACACCGTCTGCCGTAATGTGTAAAAACAGGGACGCTGTCTGCTGTAATGTGTAAAAAGGGGACGCTGTCTGCCGTAATGTTAAAAAAGGGGACGCTGTCTGCTGTAATGTGTAAAAATGGGGACGCTGTCTGCCGCAATGTGTAAAAAGGGGGACTGGCTGCTGCAATGTGTTAAAAGGGAGACTGTCTGCTGTAATAATGTGTAAAAAGGGGGATGCTGTCTGCTGTAATGTATAAAAGGGGCTCTACCTGGTGTAGTGGCGCTACTGTGCAGCGTAATTTGAATAATGTAGACTGCTGTGCACCGTAGTATGAATTGCTATTATTTTGTGGCCACGCCCCTTCCCCATGAAGCCACGCCCCTATATATTTTCCGCGCTCCTACGGCGCGCACTGCCTCTATCTTACATGGGGGGGGCACTGTCGTTTCTTGCACACAGCGCTAAAATGCCTAGTTACGGCACTGACAATGACAACAGGGAGAGAGAGAGTGACGACAGGGAGAGAGAGTGTCGACAGGGAGAGTGACGACAGTGACGACAGGAAGACTGACGACAGTGACGTCAGGGAGAGGGACGACAGTGATAGCAGGGGAACATTACCTCATTTGTTGCTGGCAACAGGGAGCTGTGGGCTGCTGGCGGCGTCGGGCGGCTAGTGGCTGGCACCAGGCGGCTGGTGTCGGGCGGCTGGTGGCTGGAGAGAGGTGTGCACGGGCTGCAGGCAGCAGTGAGCAGCTGTGAGCTACTACAGTGCTCTACACAGCCGCCGGCCGCCGCGCAGGGACGGCAAACACCATGTGCAGCAGGATGGCCACTTCCCTCGTCTCCTGCTGCACTTTCATGGGCTCATTTCCGAGTCAGTGGAAGAAGTGGCGGTATACCATACCGCCGTATACCGCCCCACTTCAACCACTGTGCTTATGTGTGTGTCAGCGGAGGCACTTCCGGTCCGTGGAACGCAAAGTGCGTCCTGGACCGTGGCGTTTGGTGACTGAGCCTGATATGCTGGAAAGCTGCAGGCTTGAATGATCAGTGACATGGTTTGGAGGTAGGGGAGGTGTGTGTTATGCAAATTGATTGTCTGGTATGCACAGTGAACAGGAAGTGATGTTGTTTCCACTTCCGGGTGCCCGGGGTTATAACCCCTGGTGCTGAGACAGTGTTTGTGGAGCCATGTGCATTGTGTCAGCATGATATCGGCCATGTGAGTATTTGCACTTCTGTGTTTATCACTATTGTTTAAAGGTTACACTCCAGGTTGTTGACAGGAAATATGTATTGTTTTACACCCTAGTGATCTGTCTGAATTATTGGAAACAATTAAATAGAATGCTTGGATACAGATGTATACTGGAAAGATCACCTGGACATAGTGAGTAGTCAGTAGTGATGTGCACCGGAAATTTTTCGGGTTTTGTGTTTTGGTTTTGGGTTCGGTTCCGCGGCCGTGTTTTGGGTTCGAACGCGTTTTGGCAAAACCTCACCGAATTTTTTTTGTCGGATTCGGGTGTGTTTTGGATTCGGGTGTTTTTTTCAAAAAACCCTAAAAAACAGCTTAAATCATTGAATTTGGGGGTCATTTTGATCCCATAGTATTATTCACCTCAATTACAATAATTTCCACTTATTTCCAGTCTATTCTGAACACCTCACACCTCACAATATTATTTTTAGTCCTAAAATTTGCACCGAGGTCGCTGGATGGCTAAGCTAAGCGACACAAGTGGCCGACACAAACACCTGGCCCATCTAGGAGTGGCACTGCAGTGTCAGGCAGGATGGCCCTTCCAAAAAATACTCCCCAAACAGCACATGACGCAAAGAAAAAAAGAGGCGCAATGAGGTAGCTGTGTGAGTAAGCTAAGCGACCCTAGTGGCCGACACAAACACCTGGCCCATCTAGGAGTGTCACTGCAGTGTCACGCAGGATGGCCCTTCCAAAAAATACTCCCCAAACAGCACATGACGCAAAGAAGAAAAAAAAGAGGCGCAATGAGGTAGCTGTGTGAGTAAGCTAAGCGACCCTAGTGGCCGACACAAACACATGGCCCATCTAGGAGTGGCACTGCAGTGTCACGCAGGATGGCCCTTCCAAAAAATACTCCCAAAACAGCACATGACGCAAAGAAGAAAAAAAAGAGGCGCAATGAGGTAGCTGTGTGAGTAAGCTAAGCGACCCTAGTGGCCGACACAAACACCTGGCCCATCTAGGAGTGGCACTGCAGTGTCACGCAGGATGGCCCTTCCAAAAAATACTCCCCAAACAGCACATGACGCAAAGAAGAAAAAAAAGAGGCGCAATGAGGTAGCTGTGTGAGTAAGCTAAGCGACCCTAGTGGCCGACACAAACACCTGGCCCATCTAGGAGTGGCACTGCAGTGTCACGCAGGATGGCCCTTCCAAAAAATACTCCCCAAACAGCACATGACGCAAAGAAGAAAAAAAAGAGGCGCAATGAGGTAGCTGTGTGAGTAAGCTAAGCGACCCTAGTGGCCGACACAAACACCTGGCCCATCTAGGAGTGGCACTGCAGTGTCACGCAGGATGGCCCTTCCAAAAAATACTCCCCAAACAGCACATGACGCAAAGAAAAAAAAAAAGAGGCGCAATGAGGTAGCTGTGTGAGTAAGCTAAGCGACCCTAGTGGCCGACACAAACACCTGGCCCATCTAGGAGTGGCACTGCAGTGTCACGCAGGATGGCCCTTCCAAAAAATACTCCCCAAACAGCACATGACGCAAAGAAAAAAAGAGGCGCACTTGCAGGGGGCGTGCAAATGGTGGAAGGCGCAAGCTCTTCCCGTCCAGTGTTGGGAAGGTCAGGCATCGCAACCGACACAATTGGACTCTCCTTTGGGATTTGTGATTTCGAAGAACGCACAGTTCTTTGCTGTGCTTTTGCCGCAAGTCTTTTCTTTTTTCTAGCGAGAGGATGAGTGCTTCCATCCTCATGTGAAGCTGAACCACTAGCCATGAACATAGGCCAGGGCCTCAGCCGTTCCTTGCCACTCCGTGTCGTAAATGGCATATTGGCAAGTTTACGCTTCTCCTCAGACGCTTTTAATTTTGATTTTTGGGTAATTTTTTTACTGATCTTTTGTGTTTTGGATTTTACATGCTCTGTACTATGACATTGGGCATCGGCCTTGGCAGACGACGTTGATGGCATTTCATCGTCTCGGCCATGACTAGTGGCAGCAGCTTCAGCACGAGGTGGAAGTGGATCTTGATCTTTCCCTATTTTTTTAACCTCCACATTTTTGTTCTCCATATTTTGCGCACAACTAAAAGCCACCACAGGTATACAATGTAGATGGATGGATAGTATAGTATTACTTATACTTATGGACGACGAGTGCACTGACGACACAGAGGTAGGTACAGCCGTGGCCTACCGTACTGTTGCTTATATATATATAATATACTGTATAACGGACCTGGTGGACACTGTCAGCAGACTGCTAAACTAGTATGAAGAAAGAAAAGAAAAACACCACAGGTATACAATGTAGATGGATGGATAGTATAGTATTACTTATACTTATGGACGACGAGTGCACTGACGACACAGAGGTAGGTACAGCTGTGGCCTACCGTACTGCTGCTTATATATATATAATAAACTGTATAACGGACCTGGTGGACACTGTCAGCAGACTGCTAAACTAGTATGAAGAAAGAAAAAAAAAACACCACAGGTATACAATGTAGATGGATGGATAGTATAGTATTACTTATACTTATGGACGACGAGTGCACTGACGACACAGAGGTAGGTACAGCCGTGGCCTACCGTACTGCTGCTTATATATATATATAAAATACTGTATAACGGACCTGGTGGACACTGTCAGCAGACTGCTAAACTAGTATGAAGAAAGAAAAAAAAAAACACCACAGGTATACAATGTAGATGTATGGATAGTATAGTATTACTTATACTTATGGACGACGAGTGTACTGACGACACAGAGGTAGGTACAGCCGTGGCCTACTGTACTGCTGCTTATATATATATAATATACTGTATAACGGACCTGGTGGACACTGTCAGCAGACTGCTAAACTAGTATGAAGAAAGAAAGAAAAAACACCACAGGTATACAATGTAGATGGATGGATAGTATACTAGAACTTATACTTATGGACGACGAGTGCACTGATGACACAGAGGTAGGTACAGCCGTGGCCTACCGTATCGCTGCTTATATATATATAATATACTGTATAACGGACCTGGTGGACACTGTCAGCAGACTGCTAAACTAGTATGAAGAAAGAAAAAAAAAACACCACAGGTATACAATGTAGATGGATGGATAGTATAGTATTACTTATACTTATGGACAACGAGTGCACTGACGACACAGAGGTAGGTACAGCCGTGGCCTACCGTACTGCTGCTTATATATATATAATATACTGTATAACGGACCTGGTGGACACTGTCAGCAGACTGCTAAACTAGTATGAAGAAAGAAAAAAAAACACCACAGGTATACAATGTAGATGGATGGATAGTATAGTATTACTTATACTTATGGACGACGAGTGCACTGACGACACAGAGGTAGGTACAGCCGTGGCCTACCGTACTGCTGCTTATATATATATAATATACTGTATAACGGACCTGGTGGACACTGTCAGCAGACTGCTAAACTAGTATGAAGAAAGAAAAAAAAACACCACAGGTATACAATGTAGATGGATGGATAGTATAGTATTACTTATACTTATGGACGACGAGTGCACTGACGACACAGAGGTAGGTACAGCTGTGGCCTACCGTACTGCTGCTTATATATATATAATATACTGTATAATGGACCTGGTGGACACTGTCAGCAGACTGCTAAACTAGTATGAAGAAAGAAAAAAAACACCACAGGTATACAATGTAGATGGATGGATAGTATAGTATTACTTATACTTATGGACGACGAGTGCACTGACGACACAGAGGTAGGTACAGCTGTGGCCTACCGTACTGCTGCTTATATATATATAAAATACTGTACAACGGACCTGGTGGACACTGTCAGCAGACTGCTAAACTAGTATGAAGAAAGAAAAAAAAAAAACACCACAGGTATACAATGTAGATGGATGGATAGTATAGTATTACTTATTCTTATGGACGACGAGTGCACTGACAACACAGAGGTAGGTACAGCCGTGGCCTACCGTACTGCTGCTTATATATATATAATATACTGTATAACGGACCTGGTGGACACTGTCAGCAGACTGCTAAACTAGTATGAAGAAAGAAAAAAAAAACACCACAGGTATACAATGTAGATGGATGGATAGTATAGTATTACTTATACTTATGGACGACGAGTGCACAGATGACACAGAGGTAGGTACAGCCGTGGCCTACCGTACCGCTGCTTATATATATATATATATATATATATATAATATACTGTATAACGGACCTGGTGCACACTGTCAGCAGACTGCTAAACTAGTATGAAGAAAGAAAAAAAAAACACCACAGGTATACAATGTAGATGTATGGATAGTATAGTATTACTTATACTTATGGACGACGAGTGCACTGACGACACAGAGGTAGGTACAGGCGTGGCCTACCGTACTGCTGCTTATATATATATATAATATACTGTATAACGGACCTGGTGGACACTGTCAGCAGACTGCTAAACTAGTATGAAGAAAGAAAAAAAAAACACCACAGGTATACAATGTAGATGGATGGATAGTATAGTATTACTTATACTTATGGACGACGAGTGCACTGACGACACAGAGGTAGGTACAGCCGTGGCCTACTGTACTGCTGCTTATATATATATAATATACTGTATAACGGACCTGGTGGACACTGTCAGCAGACTGCTAAAAAAGTATGAAGAAGGAAAAAAAAAACACCACAGGTATATATTGTAGATGGATGGATAGTATAGTATTAATTATACTTATGGATGACGAGTGCACTGACGACACAGAGGTAGGTACAGCCGTGGCCTACCGTACTGCTGCTTATATATATATATATAATATACTGTATAACGGACCTGGTGGACACTGTCAGCAGACTGCTAAACTAGTATGAAGAAAGAAAAAAAAAACACCACAGGTATACAATGTAGATGGATGGATAGTATAGCTTTACGTATACTTATGGACGACGAGTGCACTGACAACACAGAGGTAGGTACAGCCGTGGCCTACCGTACTGCTGCTTATATATATATAATATACTGTATAACGGACCTGGTGGACACTGTCAGCAGACTGCTAAACAAACTAGCATGAAGAAAGAAAAAAAAAACACCACAGTGTTTTTCAGGCAGACAAACGTATACTGGACTGGTGGTCACTGTCAGCAAAACTGTGCACTGTACTCCTGCTATAACTGCTCCCCAGTCCCCACAATTAGGCAGTGTGAGCAGAGCAGTGCACTCAGCACAGATATATCATGCAGCAGTGCAGCACACTGAGTGAGCACAGCCACAGATATGGTGGATCGTTTTTTTCAGGCAGAGAAACAAACAAAGGATTAAACTCACTGGTGGTATAATCAAAACCCTGCACTGTACTCCCTAACAGCTGCTCCCCGTCCCCAATCCTCCCCACAATTATAACAATGTCACTCTTAGACTTAGTCTTTTCTATTACGGAGAGGACGCCAGCCACGTCCTCTCCCTATCAATCTCAATGCACGTGTGAAAATGGCGGCGACGCGCGGCTCCTTATAAAGAATCCGAGTCTCGCGAGAATCCGACAGCGGGATGATGACGTTCGGGCGCGCTCGGGTTAACCGAGCAAGGCGGGAGGATCCGAGTCGCTCGGACCCGTGTAAAAAAAAAAGGTGAAGTTCGGGCGGGTCGGATTCCGAGGATCCGAACCCGCTCATCACTAGTAGTCAGAGGTTGTGATATCTGTGTACTGCTCTATTGCATATTTGTATAGTCCATGGCTTTGCTCCCCTTTTGTTTATAGGGAGAGCCGATCATATTAAGAAGTAACAAGTTGATAACTGTGGAGGCACGGCTACCAGAATATGTGATTACTTGTGCATTATTTTTCTTTTAGTTGAACCTAGCGCTGTTTCTTTCCCTATACCACTGATATTTTGTGTATTGATTTTAGATGCATTTGGGTTGCCCACCTGTTGATTGGACAGGTGTTATTTGGACATCTCCCAAAGAGATTGGTTTATGTAAGCCCTTTAGTCTGTTGACCCCACATGGGTGGCCACTGAAGTATGTTTGTATTTACCCACTGGGCTTAAGGTGTATTGGATGAGTGCACTATGAGTGTGCTTTGGGTAGTAAAGAAGTATTTATTTTGCAACAATGGGGCCTAGGAGGCACTGAGTGTGTTTTTATGTTTCATATCTTTTCTAGATCTCTATTGATGTTGTAATACTTACATCTGTGAATTTTCTGAACCTTCACCGAATCTGCCTATCTTGAAAAAGACCCAGATATAGGGTCGAAACGTCGATCAAGGGCGAGTTGGTGCAACAGATGATCCAACAATTAAACTATGGAACTATTTTATGAGATATGACTGTATGTATGTCTTTTATTTTTGTGAGTGCCCCTTCCACTTTGGTGGAATTCCAGTATTATATATGTGTATATATATATATATATATATATATATATATACGTGTATATATATATATATATACACACACACACATATATATATATATATATATATATATATATATATGTATGTGTATATATATATACATATATATATGTATGTGTGTATATATATATATATATATATATATATACACAGGTTGAGTATCCCATATCCAAATATTCCGAAATACGGAATATTCCGAATTACGGAACTTTTTTCGTGAGAGTGAGATAGTGAAACCTTTGTTTTCTGAAGCTCAATGTCCACAAACTTTGTTTAATACACAAAGTCATTAAAAATATTGTATTAAATGACCTTCAGGCTGTGTGTATAAGGTGTATATGAAACATAAATGAATTGTGTGAATGTACACACACTTTGTTTAATGCACAAAGTTATTAAAAATATTGGCTAAAATGACCTTCAGGCTGTGTGTATAAAGTGTATATGTAACATAAATGCATTCTGTGCTTAGACTTAGGTCCCATCACCATGATATCTCATTATGGTATGCAATTATTCCAAAATACGGAAAAATCCGATATCCAAAATTCTTCCAGTCCCAAGCGTTTTGGATAAGGGATACTCAACCTGTATATATATATATATATATATATATATATATATATATAAAATAACCCAGAACCTAATACAGCTCTTACTATTGCTCTGGTGCTGGTAGGTCCCCATCTAATGTATAGGGGTGCAGGCTGGGCACAGGCTGGCTCCACACGTTGTCCTCCCCGCTCCCTGCAACCTGCGCGCCCAGCCAATAGCTGAGCCACAGGTTGCTGCTCCACAGATAATTGGACAGCTGAGCCGTCGCTCAGCTGTCCTTCCTGTGCACACTCTCTGCGTGCGGCGGCGCCGCCGCCACCAGCATTTTAATGCAGTATTGAGCCGCCGCGGGAGTGGGGACAGCCATGGATCAGGTGCCCTGCATGTGGAGCCGCCGTGCCGGCTCCCGGGAGCCGGGAGCGCAGCACCGCAGATCGGACTAGAGATCCGATCTGTGGCAGCAGCAGGGGGCCCTTTTAAAAAGGGGGGCCCGGGGTACTTACCCGCGGGGCCCCCTTCTTAATCCGGCTCTGCCTGCACATAGTCCTCTACCACTGCATTCCCCCGTTGGGCCCTTCATACCCCAGTCCGACACTGATTGCTGACATGTCGGCATGCTGGGTACGTCTTCTGTCCCCATTCTTGTTGTCAACATTTTGATTGCCTGACATGATGGTAAAGCATCATGTTTGAAGTTGTAGACAAGAGACTGTAATTTTGACAACCCGGGTTTGTATATTGAACGCCCACTACACACCATCCATAGGGGCAGTTGTATTAAGCCTGGAGAGGTGATAAAGCAGTGATAAGTTGATACAGTTAGGAGCTGATTGGCTGGTGCGTTATCACCTTCCACTTATCACTTTTTTATCACTACTTTATCACTTCTCCAGGCTTAATACATCTGCCCCCCCAGTATCCAGTGCTTTCAGAGATAAAAAAAAAATTGGACGGTCTGGCCACTGTGGTCTTAAGTACATTTGTCTCATACACTAGTTACCCTAGAGTGACTAGTCACCAAAAGCTACTCATCCAATTTCAGAAGCAGCAGAGTCTAGGTGGTAAATTTACTAAGATGGGAGTTCTATTTAAGATGGGATGTTGCCCATAGCAACCAATCAAATTCTACTTCTCATTTATCTAGCACTATCTAGAACAGGGCTGGCCAAACCAGTCCTCGAGATCTACCAACAGTTCACATTTTCCAGACCACCTAGCTGGTGCACAGGTGTAGTCATTACTAATTAAGATGTGCTGCATTCATTCCTAACTGACAATTCTACAGATCTCCAGGAGGCCTGGAAAACATGAACTGTTGGTAGATCTCGAGGACCAGTTTGGCCAGCCCTGATCTAGAAGATAATACCTGAAATCTGATTGGTTGGTATGGACAACATTCCATCTTAAATAGAACTCCCATCTTCGTAAATTTACCCCTAGGATTTCAACCTGTATGATTAACCAGAATTAATGTTACAATGGTTCGCAGGTCTCACTACCGAGCTACGCTTTCTCCCGATCAGCTTTATAAAACAATTTGGTAACATGATAAATAGGTGTTATTGATTTACTACTGAATTTGAAATTGATTCAGGTTCATTTTATGAGCCAAATATGCTAATTTGGTTTCTAAGCTGTTTGTGTTCCCAGTCCAACAACTAACATCAGTTATACACCCTGGATTGCAGCTTTGCGTTAGTCCTGATTTATTTAACATCAAACCAAGAAGTGTTCATTTGAGACTACTGATTTGTCTTTATTGTCCGGTACAGCTATCAAGCATTCAGCATTCCAAAATGACATCAGAATTAGCTGATTGCAGTGATTCCTGTTTACTTCGCAGGCATCTTATTGCAGGTTTTACAATAAAAAAGACTCCTGTGCAATTACATCTCCCAAGGCTAATGGAAATAAAAACTAGCAACAGAGGCCATGACTCAGCTGTCTCTGCTATAGAAGACGCATATATACAGCTTGGGTAGGGAATAAAATTTGGAAAAACAGCCAGATAAAAGTAGGTTTGTTAGATGATAAAGCAAACGGCAACTGCAAATGGGAATATGAAAGAAGCCCTATATTTAATCGGAGAAAATGTCTTTATGGATAATTAGCTGTTTGATGCTGAAGCCAAAAGTCTAACAACAATTATTAAAAAAGAAAAGAAAAAAGTTTGCTCCTTTATGGTTTGTTCATTATTTTAAAAAGCAAGTAAAGCCATTATTTTGTTATATATCTTACTGAGTTGAATGAAAAGCATTTATACCTAACTAAATGGGGTTCATGCGGAGTTGGAAGCAGATATGTCCAAAGAGTAACCTCTAAACAGTTGCATGTAGTAGAAAGAGTCTATTTTTATTAGTGATGTGCACCGGAAATTTTTCGGGTTTTGTGTTTTGGTTTTGGGTTCGGTTCCGCGGCCGTGTTTTGGGTTCGAACGCGTTTTGGCAAAACCTCACCGAATTTTTTTTGTCGGATTCGGGTGTGTTTTGGATTCGGGTGTTTTTTTCAAAAAACCCTAAAAAACAGCTTAAATCATTGAATTTGGGGGTCATTTTGATCCCATAGTATTATTCACCTCAATTACCATAATTTCCACTCATTTCCAGTCTATTCTGAACACCTCACACCTCACAATATTATTTTTAGTCCTAAAATTTGCACAGAGGTCGCTGGATGGCTAAGCTAAGCGACACAAGTGGCCGACACAAACACCTGGCCCATCTAGGAGTGGCACTGCAGTGTCAGGCAGGATGGCCCTTCCAAAAAATACTCCCCAAACAGCACATGACGCAAAGAAGAAAAAAAAGAGGCGCAATGAGGTAGCTGTGTGAGTAAGCTAAGTGACCCTAGTGGCCGACACAAACACGTGGCCCATCTAGGAGTGGCACTGCAGTGTCACGCAGGATGGCCCTTCCAAAAAATACTCCCCAAACAGCACATGACGCAAAGAAGAAAAAAAAGAGGCGCAATGAGGTAGCTGTGTGAGTAAGCTAATCGACCCTAGTGGCCGACACAAACACCTGGCCCATCTAGGAGTGGCACTGTAGTGTCACGCAGGATGGCCCTTCCAAAAAATACTCCCCAAACAGCACATGACGCAAAGAAAAAAAGAGGCGCACTTGCAGGGGGCGTGCAAATGGTGGAAGGCGCAAGCTCTTCCCGTCCAGTGTTGGGAAGGTCAGGCATCGCAACCGACACAATTGGACTCTCCTTTGGGATTTGTGATTTCGAAGAACGCACAGTTCTTTGCTGTGCTTTTGCCACAAGTCTTTTCTTTTTTCTAGCGAGAGGATGAGTGCTTCCATCCTCATGTGAAGCTGAACCACTAGCCATGAACATAGGCCAGGGCCTCAGCCGTTCCTTGCCACTCCGTGTCGTAAAAATGGCATATTGGCAAGTTTACGCTTCTCCTCAGACGCTTTTAATTTTGATTTTTGGGTAATTTTTTTACTGATCTTTTGTGTTTTGGATTTTACATGCTCTGTACTATGACATTGGGCATCGGCCTTGGCAGACGACGTTGATGGCATTTCATCGTCTCGGCCATGACTAGTGGCAGCAGCTTCAGCACGGGGTGGAAGTGGATCTTGTTCTTTCCCTATTTTTTTAACCTCCACATTTTTGTTCTCCATATTTTGCGCACAACTAAAAGCCACCACAGGTATACAATGTAGATAGATGGATAGCATAGTATTACTTATACTTATGGACGACGAGTGCACTGACGACACAGAGGTAGGTACAGCCATGGCCTACCGTACTGCTGCTTATATATATATAATATACTGTATAACGGACCTGGTGGACACTGTCAGCAGACTGCTAAACTAGTATGAAGAAAGAAAAAAAAAAACACCACAGGTATACAATGTAGATGGATGGATAGTATAGTATTACTTATACTTATGGACGACGAGTGCACTGACGACACAGAGGTAGGTACAGCCGTGGCCTACCGTACTGCTGCTTATATATATATAATATACTGTATAACGGACCTGGTGGACACTGTCAGCAGACTGCTAAACTAGTATGAAGAAAGAAAAAAAAAACACCACAGGTATACAATGTAGATGGATGGATAGTATAGTATTACTTATACTTATGGACGACGAGTGCACTGACGACACAGAGGTAGGTACAGCTGTGGCCTACCGTACTGCTGCTTATATATATATAATATACTGTATAACGGACCTGGTGGACACTGTCAGCAGACTGCTAAACTAGTATGAAGAAAGAAAAAAAAACACCACAGGTATACAATATAGATGGATGGATAGTATAGTATTACTTATACTTATGGACGACGAGTGCACTGACGACACAGAGGTAGGTACAGCCGTGGCCTACCGTACTGCTGCTTATATATATATAATATACTGTATAATGGACCTGGTGGACACTGTCAGCAGACTGCTAAACTAGTATGAAGAAAGAAAAAAAACACCACAGGTATACAGGTGGTCATTCCGAGTTGTTCGCTCGGTAATTTTTTTCGCATCGCAGCGATTTTCCGCTTAGTGCGCATGCGCAATGTCCGCAGTGCGACTGCGCCAAGTAAATTTGCTATGCAGTTAGGAATTTTACTCACGGCTTTTTCATCGTTCTGGTGATCGTAGTGTGATTGACAGGAAGTGGGTGTTACTGGGCGGAAACTGGCCGTTTTATGGGTGTGTGTGAAAAAACGCTACAGTTTCTGGGAAAAATGTGGGAGTGGCTGGAGAAACGGAGGAGTGTCTGGGCGAACGCTGGGTGTGTTTGTGACGTCAAACCAGGAACGACAAGCACTGAACTGATCGCAGATGCCGAGTAAGTCTGGAGCTACTCAGAAACTGCTAAGAGAGGTGTAATCGCAATATTGCGAATACGTCGTTCGCAATTTTAGGATGCTAAGATTCACTCCCAGTAGGCGGCGGCTTAGCGTGAGTAAATCTGCTAAAAGCAGCTTGCGAGCGAACAACTCGGAATGAGGGCCACAATGTAGATGGATGGATAGTATAGTATTACTTATACTTATGGACGACGAGTGCACTGACGACACAGAGGTAGGTACAGCCATGGCCTACCGTACTGCTGCTTATTTATATATATATAATATACTGTATAACGGACCTGGTGGACACTGTCAGCAGACTGCTAAACAAACTAGCATGAAGAAAGAAAAAAAAAAACACAGGAGTGTTTTTCAGGCAGACAAACGTATACTGGACTGGTGGTCACTGTCAGCAAAACTGTGCACTGTACTCCTGCTATAACTGCTCCCCAGTCCCCACAATTAGGCAGTGTGAGCAGAGCAGTGCACTCAGCACAGATATATCATGCAGCAGTGCAGCACACTGAGTGAGCACAGCCACAGATATGGTGGATCGTTTTTTTCAGGCAGAGAAACAAAGGATTAAAATCACTGGTGGTATAATCAAAACCCTGCACTGTACTCCCTAACAGCTGCTCCCCGTCCCCAATCCTCCCCACAATTATAACAATGTCACTCTTAGACTTAGTCTTTTCTATTACGGAGAGGACGCCAGCCACGTCCTCTCCCTATCAATCTCAATGCACGTGTGAAAATGGCGGCGACGCGCGGCCCCTTATATAGAATCCGAGTCTCGCGAGAATCCGACAGCGGGATGATGACGTTCGGGCGCGCTCGGGTTAACCGAGCAAGCGGGAGGATCCGAGTCGCTGGGACCCGTGTAAAAAAAAGGTGAAGTTCGGGCGGGTCCTGATTCCGAGGATCCGAACCCGCTCATCACTAATTTTTACGCAAGTCCACAACTGTAACTAGTAGTGATGAGCGGGTTCGGATCCTCGGGATCCGAACCCGCCCGAACTTCACCTTTTTTTTTCACGGGTCCGAGCAACTCGGATCCTCCCGCCTTGCTAGGTTAACCTGAGCGCGCCCAAACGTCATCATCCCGCGGTCCGATTCTCGCGAGATTCGTATTCTATATAAGGAGCCGCGCGTCGCCGCCATTTTTCACTCGTGCATTGGAGATGATCGTGAGAGGACGTGGCTGGCGTCCTCTCAGTTTCTATGTTCAGTGGGCTGCAAATTGTGCTGCAAATATCTGTGCTCAGTGTGCTGCAAATATCTGTGCTCAGTGTGCTGCAAATATCTGTGCTCAGTGTGCTGCAAGTGCAAATATCTACGTTCTCTGCCTGAAAAACGCTCCATATCTGACTGTGCTCAGTGTGCTGCAAATATCTGTGCTCAGTGTGCTAATTGCTTTATTGTGGGGACTGGGGACCAGCAGTATTATATAGTAGGAGGACAGTGCAGAGTTTTGCTGACCAGTGACCACCAGTATTATACGTTCTCTGCCTGAAAAACGCTCCATATCTGTGCTTCATTGTAGTATATAGTAGGAGGACAGTGCAGAATTTTGCTGACCACCAGTATAACTATATATATATATATATATATATATATATATACAGTGCTTAAAGTGGTCCTAGAGAGGTGGTGGAACTCACCCCCCTCCCTACGGTGGCCATGTAATAAAGGTATTGCGCGCGCCTACGGCACGCGCACTCCTGACAAGGGGGCATGGCCACGCAAAAGGGGGCGTGCCCTTCAGTGTAGTTTACCACACCATATACCCCTTATACACATTATGCACCACAATAGTAGGACCCCTTTCACATTATACCTCACAGTATGAGCCGAAATTCACATTTATACCACACAGTATGAGCCACATTCATATTACACCACACAGTATGAGCCAAATTCACATTACACCACACAGTATGAGCCAAATTCACATTACACCACACGGTATGAGCCGAAATTCACATTACACCACACAGTATGAGCCGAAATTCACATTATAGCACACAGTATGAGCCGAAATTCACATTACACCACACAGTATGAGCCGAAATTCACATTATAGCACACGGTATGAGCCGAAATTCACATTATAGCACACGGTATGAGCCGAAATTCACATTATAGCACACAGTATAAGCCGAAATTCACATTATAGAATGACAGAGTGACAGGGAGAGTGACAGCAGGGACATGGAAAGTGACAGCAGGGACATGGAAAGTGACAGCAAGGGAATACAGTAGGGACTAGGGAGAGAGAAAGGCAGCAGGTTAGATTACCTGTTTAGCAGCGGCGGTGGTCTGCGGTGCTGTGGATGAGTAGGCTGTGGTAGGCGTGACGTGGAGGAGGCTGTGGGCCTCGGAGATAGTGCGGAGGAGGAGGCTTTGGGTGCGCAGAGGTCCGAGGGCGGGGCGGCAGAAGAGGCTGAGGGCGGCTGCAGTGGATCTGGAACCAGGCTGGCTTTATTATCCCTGCCGCCGCATCGAGCTCCTGTGACCACGGCACTAATATTTCAAAACTGCTGCGGACCGGCAGCCAATCAGCGACAGATTTGAACTAGTAGCGCCGCGGTCACAGGAGCTCGATGCAGCGGCAGGGATAATAAAGCCGGCCTGGTCCCAGATCCGCTGCAGCTGGGAGTCTGGAACCTGGGCCCGTAATTATGCCCCCTTGTAGTTTAGCCCCCAGTAGTAATGCTGCCAGTAGTTTGCCCCTTTGTAGCTTGCCCCCTTGTAGTAATGTCCCCAGTAGTTTGCCCCTTGTAGTTTGCCCCAGCAGTAAAGCCCCCCAGTAGTTTGCCCCCAGTACTAAAGCCCCCAAGGAGTTTGCCCCTCTGTAGTTTGCCCCAGTACTAAAGCCCCCCAGTAGTTTGCCCCTCTGTAGTTTGCCCCAGTAGTAAAGCCCCCCAGTAGTAAAGCCCCCCAGTAGTTTGCCCCTCTGTAGTTTGCCCCAGTAGTAAACCCCCCAGTAACTAGCCCCCAGTAGAAACGCCGCTAGTGGTACACATATAGGAGGGAGGGGGGGGGGGGGAGCACCATACTTACCAAGCCTTGCTCCCGCCGCAGTCCTCTCTCGCCGCCCGCTCCTCGGCACTATGGGAGAGACGTCATGACGTCTCTCCCATAGCGCGCACTGACAGAGCCGGAAGCAGGAGCTCAGTACTGAGCTCCTGCCTCCGGCTGCCGCTGCGGAGAGGGAGACGGGCGCCCGCTGGTAACGCGATCTCAGCGGGCGCCAGGCATCTCCCTGCAGCGCCGCCCGGGACATCGGGTTAGGTGAGCCGGGGGAGGCGGAACTGCGTTCCGTCTCCTGGTGGAACTGACGGAACGCAGTTCCGCCCCGTTCCGGCTCACTTTAACCCCTGTATATATATATATATATATATATAGCAGTACGGTACAGTAGTCCACTGCTCTACCTACCTCTGTGTCGTCAAGTATACTATCCATCCATACCTGTGGTGCATTTCAGTTTTGCACAGTTTGCTGACCACCAGTATATACTATATAGCAGTACGGTACAGAAGGCCACTGCTCTACCTACCTCTGTGTCGTCAAGTATACTATCCATCCATACCTGTGGTGCATTTCAGTTTTGCACAGTTTGCTGACCACCAGTATATATTATATAGCAGTACGGTACAGTAGGCCACTGCTCTACCTACCTCTGTGTCGTCAAGTATACTATCCATCCATACCTGTGGTGCATTTCAGTTTTGCACAGTTTGCTGACCACCAGTATATACTATATAGCAGTACAGTACAGTAGGCCACTGCTCTACCAACCTCTGTGTCGTCAAGTATACTATCCATCCATACCTGTGGTGCATTTCAGTTTTGCACAGTTTGCTGACCACCAGTATATACTATATAGCAGTATGGTACAGAAGGCCACTGCTCTACCTACCTCTGTGTCGTCAAGTATACTATCCATCCATACCTGTGGTGCATTTCAGTTTTGCAGTTTGCTGACCACCAGTATATACTATATAGCAGTACGGTACAGAAGGCCACTGCTCTACCTACCTCTGTGTCGTCAAGTATACTATCCATCCATACCTGTGGTGCATTTCAGTTTTGCACAGTTTGCTGACCACCAGTATATACTATATAGCAGTATGGTACAGTAGGCCACTGCTCTACCTACCTCTGTGTCGTCAAGTATACTATCCATCCATACCTGTGGTGCATTTCAGTTTTGCACAGTTTGCTGACCACCAGTATATACTATATAGCAGTACGGTACAGTAGGCCACTGCTCTACCTACCTCTGTGTCGTCAAGTATACTATCCATCCATACCTGTGGTGCATTTCAGTTTTGCACAGTTTGCTGACCACCAGTATATACTATCTAGCAGTACGGTACAGTAGGCCACTGCTCTACCTACCTCTGTGTCGTCAAGTATACTATCCATCCATACCTGTGGTGCATTTCAGTTGTGCGCAGTATATATAGTAGTAGGCCATTGCAATTGATATATTACTGGCATATAATTCCACACATTAAAAAATGGAGAACAAATATGTGGAGGGTAAAATAGGGAAAGATCAAGATCCACTTCCACCTCGTGCTGAAGCTGCTGCCACTAGTCATGGCCGAGACGATGAAATGCCATCAACGTCGTCTGCCAAGGCCGATGCCCAATGTCATAGTAGAGAGCATGTAAAATCCAAAAAAATAAAGCTCAGTAAAATGACCCAAAAATCTAAATCAAAATCGCCTGAGGAGAAGCGTAAACTTGCCAATGTGCCATTTACGACACGGAGTGGCAAGGAACGGCTGAGGCCCTGGCCTATGTTCAAGGCTAGTGGTTCAGCTTCACCTGAGGATGGAAGCACTCATCCTCCTGCTAGAAAACTTAAAAGAGTTAAGATGGCAAAAGCACAGCAAAGAACTGTGCGTTCTTCTAAATCACAAATCCCCAAGGAGAGTCCAATTGTGTCGGTTGCGATGCCTGACCTTCCCAACACTGGACGGGAAGAGGTTGCGCCTTCCACCATTTGCACGCCCCCTGCAAGTGCTGGAAGGAGCACCCGAAGTCCAGTTCCTGATAGTCAAATTGAAGATGTCACTGTTGAAGTACACCAGGATGAGGATATGGGTGTTGCTGGCGCTGGGGAGGAAATTGACAGGGAGGATTCTGATGGTGAGGTGGTTTGTTTAAGTCAGGCACCCGGGGAGACACCTGTTGTCCATGGGACGAATATGACCATTGACATGCCTGGTCAAAATACAAAAAAAAAAAATCACCTCTTCGGTGTGGAATTATTTCAACAGAAATGCGGACAACTGGTGTCAAGCCGTGTGTTGCCTTTGTCAAGCTGTAATAAGTAGGGGTAAGGATGTTAACCACCTAGGAACATGCTCCCTTATACGTCACCTGGACCGCATTCATCAGAAGTCAGTGACAAGTTCAAAAACTTTGGATGACAGCGGAAGCAGTCCACTGACCACTAAATCCCTTCCTCTTGTAACCAAGCTCCTGCAAACCACACCACCAACTCCCTCAGTGTCAATTTCCTCCTTACACAGGAAAGCCAATAGTCCTGCAGGCCATGTCACTGTCAAGTCTGACGAGTCCTCTCCTGCCTTGGATTCCTCCGATACATCCTTGAGTGTAACGCCTACTGCTGCTGGTGCTGCTGTTGTTGCTGCTGGGAGTCGATCATCATCCCAGAGGGGAAGTCGGAAGACCACTTGTACTACTTCCAGTAAGCAACTGACTGTCCAACAGTCCTTTGCGAGGAATATGAAATATCACAGCAGTCATCCTGCTGCAAAGCGGATAACTCAGGCCTTGGCAGCCTGGGTGGTGAGAAACGTGTTTCCGGTATCCACCGTTAATTCACAGGGAACTAGAGACTTGATTGAGGTACTGTGTCCCTGGTACCAAATACCATCTAGGTTCCATTTCTCTAGGCAGGCGATACCGAAAATGTACACAGACGTCAGAAAAAGAGTCACCAGTGTCCTAAAAAATGCAGTTGTACTCAATGTCCACTTAACCACGGACATGTGGATAAGTGGAGCAGGGCAGACTCAGGACTATATGACTGTGACAGCCCACTGGGTAGATGTATTGCCTCCAGCAGCAAGAACAGCAGCGGCGGCACCAGTAGCAGCATCTCGCAAACGCCAACTCGTTCCTAGGCAGGCTACGCTTTGTATCACCGCTTTCCATAAGAGGCACACAGCTGACTACCTCTTACGGAAACTGAGGAACATCATCGCAGAATGGCTTACCCCAATTGGACTCTCCTGGGGATTTGTGACATCGGACAACGCAACCAATATTGTGCGTGCATTACATCTGGGCAAATTCCAGCACGTCCCATGTTTTGCACATACATTGAATTTGGTGGTGCAGAATTATTTAATAAACGACAGGGGCGTGCAAGAGATGCTGTCGGTGGCCCGAAGAATTGCGGGCCACTTTCGGCATTTAGCCACCGCGTGCCAAAGACTGGAGCACCAGCAAACAGTCCTGAACCTGCCCTGCCATCATCTGAAGCAAGAGGTGGTAACGAGGTGGAATTCAACCCTCTATATGCTTCAGAGGATGGAGGAGCAGCAAAAGGCTATTCAAGCCTATACATCTGCCTATGATATAGGCAAAGGAGGGGGAATGCACCTGACTCAAGCGCATTGGAGAATGATTTCAACGTTGTGCAAGGTTCTGCAACCCTTTTAACTTGCCACACGTGAAGTCAGTTCAGACACTGCCAGCCTGAGTCAGGTCATTCCCCTCATCAGGCTTTTGCAGAAGAAGCTGGAGACATTGAAGGAGGAGCTAAAACAGAGCAATTCCGCTAGGCATGTGGGACTTGTGGATGGAGCCCTTAATTCGCTTAACCAGGATTCACGGGTGGTCAATCTGTTGAAATCAGAGCACTACATTTTGGCCACCGTGCTCGATCCTAGATTTAAAATCTACGTTGTGTCTCTCTTTCCGGCAGACACAAGTCTGCAGAGGTTCAAAGACCTGCTGGTGAGAAAATTGTCAAGTCAAGCGGAACGTGACCCGTCATCAGCTCCTCCTTCACATTCTCCCGCAACTGGGGTTGCAAGGAAAAGGCTAAGAATTCCGAGCCCACCCGCTGGCGGTGATGCAGGGCAGTCTGGAGCGAGTGCTGACATCTGGTCCGGACTGAAGGACCTGCCAACGATTACTGACATGTCGTCTACTGTCACTGCATATGATTCTGTCACCATTGAAAGAATGGTGGAGGATTATATGAGTGACCGCATCCAAGTAGGCACGTCAGTACGTATACTGGCAGGAAAAAGAGGCAATTTGGAGGCCCTTGCACAAACTGGCTTTATTTTACCTAAATTGCCCCCCCTCCAGTGTGTACTCCGAAAGAGTGTTTAGTGCAGCCGCTCACCTTGTCAGCAATCGGCGTACGAGGTTACTTCCAGAAAATGTGGAGAAGATGATGTTCATCAAAATGAATTATAATCAATTCCTCCGTGGAGACATTCACCAGCAATTGCCTCCAGAAAGTACACAGGGACCTGAGATGGTGGATTCCAGTGGGGACGAATTAATAATCTGTGAGGAGGGGGATGTACACAGTGAAAGGGGTGAGGAATCGGACGATGAGGAGGAGGTGGACATCTTGCCTCTGTAGAGCCAATTTGTGCAAAGAGAGATTGATTGCTTCTTTTTTGGTGGGGGCCCAAACCAACCAGTCATTTCAGTCACAGTCGTGTGGCAGACCCTGTCGCTGAAATGATGGGTTCGTTAAAGTGTGCATGTACTGTTTATACAACATAAGAGTGGGTGGGAGGACCCAAGGACAATTCCATCTTGCACCTCTTTTTTCTTTAATTTCTCTTTGCATCATGTGCTGTTTGGGGACTATTTTTTTGAAGTGCCATCCTGCCTGACACTGCAGTGCCACTCCCAGATGGGCCAGGTGTTTGTGTCGGCCACTTGTGTCGCTTAGCTTAGCCATCCAGCGACCTTGGTGCACCTCTTTTTTTCTTTGCATCATGTGCTGTTTGGGGACTATTTTTTAAATCTGACATCCTGTCTGACACTGCAGTGCCACTCCTAGATGGGCCAGGTGTTTGTGTCGGCCACTTGGGTCGCTTAGCTTAGTCACACAGCTACCTCATTGCGCCTCTTTTTTTCTTTGCATCATGTGCTGTTTGGGGACTATTTTTTTGAAGTGCCATCCTGTCTGACACTGCAGTGCCACTCCTAGATGGGCCCTGGTGTTTGTGTCGGCCACTTGGGTCACTTAGCTTAGTCATCCAGCGACCTGCAAATTTTAGGACTAAAAATAATATTGTGAGGTGTTCAGAATAGACTGAAAATGAGTGGAAATTATGGTTATTGAGGTTAATAATACTATAGGATCAAAATGACCCCCAAATTATATGATTTAAGCTGTTTTTGAGGGTTTTTTGTAAAAAAAAACACCCGAATCCAAAACACACCCGAATCCGACAAAAAATTTTCAGGGAGGTTTTGCCAAAACGCGTCCGAATCTAAAACATGGCTTCGGAACCGAATCCAAAACCAAAACAGAAAACCCGAAAAATTTCCGGTGCACATCACTAGTTTGAAGAGACCATTTCTTGCAAAGGTAAAGCCAGTATAGAGAAACCTGGAATCCAGTTTCGACAGTATCCACACATTCCAAGGAAAGTGCGGATCTGGTGCTGCATTTGTGGCAGAGTCATGTCGCGAATCGCCTGTATTCTATCAGCGGTGAGGTGTCTAAGTCCTTGAGTCAAGCAATGTCCCAAATATTTTACCCTGGTCTGGCACAACTGCAACTTATCCTTTGAAACCTTGTGTCCCGTTTGGGAAAGATGAAACAGAAGCTGTTTCGTGACTTTCAAGGATGATTCGAGTGAGTCAGAACACAACAATAAGTCATCGACATACTGTATTAGCACTGATCCACTCTCAGGTTGAAAGGATTGTAAACAGTCATGCAAGGCCTGAGAGAAAATACTCGAGCTGTCAATGAAACCTTGGGGAGCGAGTCCAGGTGTACTGTACTCCCCTGTATGTAAAAGCAAAAAGGTATTGGCTGTCAGGGTGAAGAGGGACAGAAAAGAAAGCAGAACAGAGGTCAATGACAGTGAAAAATTTAGCAGTAGAGGGAATTTGCATGAGGATGACTGCTGGATTGGGCACTATGGGGAATTGGCTCTCAACTATCTTGTTTAGCCCCCTTAGATCCTGCACTAGCCTGTAACCCCTCCCCCCACTCTTTTTCACAGGGAAGATGGGACTATTGGCGGTGCTGGACGTCCTAACTAGGATGCCCTGCTGTAGCAGCCGCTCTATGACAGGGTACACTCCTAATTCTACCTCTGGCTTCAGAGGATACTGAGGGATTTGTGGAGCTATCCTACCATCTTTTACTTGTACTACTACTGGAGCTACTTTCGCCATCAATCCAGTGTCTTGTCCATCTTTGGTCCAAAGGGAACCCGGTATTTGAGAGATCATTTCCTCTACCTTTGATGGACACTTGTCTATAACAGTAGAACGCGACATTAGCCTTTGAGGGGTGTCTAATATATCTTGTACTTCTTGAGCGTGGTTCCCAGGTATATCCAAGAAGACACCCTCAGGAGTACAGTATATGAAACACCGCATTTTACACAATAAATCTCTGCCGAGTAGATTAGTCGGAGCCGATGCAGCCAGCAGAAAAGATTGTTTGGTTTGCAAAGGCCCTATCGTAATCTCTGCCGGTCTACTCAAAGGGTATTGTTGCACAGTTCATGTTACTCCCATTGCCGAAATTGTTTTACCCGTGGTTTTTATACCTATCGTTGAATTTAACACTGACCTGGCCGCCCCTGTATCTACGAGAAAAGGTAATGGTACACCAGCTACATCAACCGTGACCTCAGGTTCACTACCAAGGCTAGCAATCAATTTCACTGGCTGCAGACTACAGTTGTGGCCCAACCCCTATTGTGTGTTGAGACCCTCCCGCAGCGCATTGGCAGCTACAATATGTGAGGGGGGTAGCTGAGAATTTTCGGAGGCCTGCCAGTCTCTCCTTGGTGGGTACCTCCTTGTTTCCCCTGCATGTAGCTCGTAATTTCTCCTAAGTGGTCCCTGATCCCAAGTATGTGCCTTGTAGTGTGGTTCATATCCTGGTCTAGGGGGTCGGTATACATTATGTGCACTTTTACTCCTACAGTCCCTTGCAAAATGTCCTTCCTTTTTACAATAGAAGCATATTATTGACCGTGACTTACCACCAGGGGTCTGGGGTTTCGGCTGATGTGGCTCTGTTGTAAGTGCGTCTATACTTACTGTCATCAGCCTTTCCCCCTGTAACTCCCTGTGCTTAATGATGTTCCTATCATGCTCGACAGCGGACTCTCTCAATGCAGCCACCGAGATACCTCTCCAGTTTGGTAGAGTGGTCTGTACCCTTGTTCTCAGTGCCTCCTTCAACCCGTCCATTAATACCGAAACAGCTACCTCCCTGTGATGTACATTGTCCTTAATGTCCTCGATCCCAGTGTATCTAGCCATTTCCTGCAGTGCTCGTTGGAAATATTCGGATGCCGTTTCACCTTCCTTTTGTCTTATGAAAAAGATTTTATTCCATTTGACAACAGTAGGGAAATATACTCCTAATTGCAGATTGATTTGCCGTACATTCTCCTGATTGTATTCATTAGTGAGAGGTACTTCTGCGTCTAACTTACAATCAGTTATGAATTTTGCGAGGTCAATATTTGAAGGTAAACATACCCGTAGCACTGTTCGCCAATCTTTGTTCATGGGTTTGTTGGCATTACCTAACTCTTTAATGAACCTCTGGCATGCGACTAGATCTTTTCTGGGATCAGGAAATTCTGACATAATTGACCTTAACTCTGCTCGAGACCAGGGACAGTGCATGGCAATGTTCCTGATGGGAGTGACTCCCTGAGCGTCAGTCTTCCCATTGGGGACTGCAATCACCCTGACAGGATTTAATTCAATTACATCATTCTGGTTTGATTCTACAATGTGGGGAGCTATTGTCTCTGCATAATGTATGGTACCGTACTTACCTGTGGACACGACCTCACTTATCCCTCCGCTAGGGGGCCTGACTACTGCTCTTGTTGGTTGGGCCGTGCCCAACTGAGTGTCCTGTATGGTGGCTGATAGAGAGAGTGCTGATATCATGCTGGGCTCATCTTCCTGCTCGCAGTCCTGGGGAAAATTTAAAATGGGATACAACTGGCAAGGGTTAGCGTTAGTGCATTTATCAATTACTCTCCTATCCTGTACCAATGTACCATTGTCTGTAGCCACTTTCTCCCCCACAATATATGGTGGTGGTGGTGGTGCAGTCGCCATTGTTTTCCCGCTAGGTTTGGAACCTGCTGCGTGAGCTAATTCCCTTTGCACATCCCCCTCTTGTTGCCATAAATTTAAACAATCTGTATGTCTAATCCTTTGTTTTCTGGATTTTATTAGACATATCCTTATCCTTAAGTTCTGCAATACCTCTGGTTCAAAGCTGCCCACTTTAGGGAATGGTACCCTATCTTTGTCAGTCATACATACCCATTCATTGCAAAAAGCCTCCGTGTGTGACCCATACTTTTCACACATAATAAACCTCGCTGACCCCCTGGGCCGCGGCACCTCAACCTGAACCCTAGTTACCAAACGCCCACTGCTTGTGCAATTGGATCCCATCACAGACTTTTTGCCAATAAACGCAATCCCCAATGCACACCGCAGATAGACGGTGAAAGACACCTAGCACTTTCACTCGCTCACGCCCACGTTGGCCAGTACTACCATACACTGTCGATAGCGAATGCAATGTACCCAACCTAGGGCCCTATCTGACCTATATTTACTGGAAGTTTTTTTAGGAATTACTTACCCTTTCCAGTAAAGTATCGGTCGTTGGAGATTTTCCTGAGAGAGACCAGCGAAAACTCCCTATGCACTTTATTATACACAAATCACGCTTGCGTATGCTCTATACAGCGCTAATGATACCGCGATTTTACGCAAAAGCTCGTAAAAAGGATATCACGTTATCGCACCCACAAACGCGCGGTCCAATCGCACAGCATATAGGTACTTGTTACTTATCTGCCGTACGATCACTGGAATCGAATCACAAGCTGCGAAACCTCAGCCGGAGCGTAATACAAAAACCTTTTAACTTCAATCGCAATACTATGCACTATTACGCTCCTCTGCAAATCACCTCACGATTTGCGTATTTCAATCTATATTAACGTGAGTCAGCCACTTCACGCCACCAAGCCTCCTCTTACTTGATGTACCATGGGACCCGACTTCCGGGGTTCAGTTCCACTCACTCCTACGTTCGCTCTCTCAAGTACACTTTGTCTTTTCTGTACAGAAGATTTTGATTCATTCAGATAAGCAGCTTTACCCCCAGAGGCAATACAGTTTAAACAAAAAGTTTTATACTAATCTGCTTTAGAAACCGAGCAGTTTTGTGCTATTGTAGCGTGGCTACTGTTCCACCTTCTAACTAAACGATACTATTGTGTAATTTGTACTTAGCGCCCGTACTCTTATGC
This sequence comes from Pseudophryne corroboree, assembly GCF_028390025.1. Taxonomy (NCBI): domain Eukaryota; kingdom Metazoa; phylum Chordata; class Amphibia; order Anura; family Myobatrachidae; genus Pseudophryne; species Pseudophryne corroboree. The sequence continues at coordinate 108,724,252 of NC_086445.1, read as the reverse complement.
ACTTTGCGTAAACACGCGACCGTGCGTGTCTTTTACGTTGCGTGCGCAGATCTGTACTTTGTCCGAGACACGTGTACAAAACCGTACGTCCGCAATTAAACAAATCCCACAACTTCTATAAATGTGAGCAATATTAACTATAATCGCTCACTTAACACAACACACAGTTTCTTTCTGTATAAACCTTTACAACCAGGCCAGACTGCGTTTGTGCTTTACACTTACTTCCTTAAACATTTATTTTAGTTTTAACTATATAGCAACAAATGTTTCACAGAGATCTAAATGAATCTAGCAATCTGAGTGTTATGGCAACAATGTGAGAGGGTATACAAAGAGTATGGGTGCCTTTTGTTGTGTACGCTTTTGGTGCCAAAAAAAATTCACAGATTTTTAAATAGCTTTTTTCCTGTTTACTTTACGGGTTCTACCAGCATCTCTACAAAACATACAGAGCAGACGTCATCTAATCAGCACACAAGTAGGGTTTTTAGTGTATCCACCGACCAAGAAAAGGTTACGTAGGATACTTTCTGTCCACCCTTTTGCTGATAGATTAAGTCTGCTGTGACCTGTTAGGCTGTGAGTATGTGGAAAACCGGATGGAGCCCCCAATTGATAATGCTGACTTATATACAGGAATAAAAAGCTCTACCTTAAATACACTTTAAATACACTTTACCATGGAGCCGCTGCGGCCGCTATACTTAATACACACTCTATGTACTTTTTACGCTATTAGCGTACAGAGTCCCGTACCGTGTACGGAACTTTGCGTACAAACGCTGCGCTGACGGTACAAAGTACACACAGCGTGTACACACCCAGAGATACAACGCAAACCCTTAACAGCTATGCATGCAATAGTATTACACCCTAAACCTTAGCAGGGAAAGGAAGACACGACACCGGTTTGCTATTTAAAATGCTGGGTTCCGACACCACAGCGAGAGAGAGTATGCCAGTACACACCCAGCGCCAACTGACCCAGATAGCGCTTTTTATATATATGTCAATGTGTATACACTCACTGCGCCTAAAAAATGCCCCCCCCTCTTTTCAGCCCTCTGTCACCGAGTTCAGCAGGGGAGAGTCCGGGGAGCCAGCTTCTCTGCAGCTTCTGTGGAGAAAATGGCGCTGTTAGTGCTGAGGGATCAAGCTCCGCCCCCTCCAGCGGCGGGCTTCGGTCCCACTTCAATATTCAAAAAATGGCGGGGGATCTCTGCATTTACTGCCTCCGCAGCCTAATGTGCCCTTATATGCCAGTCCAGAGGTTTATTGCTGCCCAGGGCGCCCCCCCTGCGCCCTGCATCCATCAGTGCCTGTTCTGTGTGTGTAGCGCGCTTACCTCAGTGAAGATCTGAAGTCTTCTGCCGCCTTGAAGTCTTCTTTTCTTCTCATACTCACCCGGCTTCTATCTTCCTGCTCTGCGAGGAGGACGGCGGCGCGGCTCTGGGACGAACGGCGGGGTGAGACCTGCGTTCCGACTCACTCTGGAGCTAATGGTGTCCAGTAGCCTAAGAAGCAGGGCCTATCATTTAAGTAGGTCTGCTTCTCTCTCCTCAGTCCCACGATGCAGGGAGCCTGTTGCCTGCAGTGCTCCCTGAAAATAAAAAACCTAACAAAATTCTTTTTCAGAGAAACTCAGGAGAGCTCCCCTGTCGTGCACCCAATCTCCTCTGGGCACAAATTCTAACTGAGGTCTGGAGGAGGGGCATAGAGGGAGGAGCCAGTGCACACCCATACTAAAAGTTCTTTATAGTGCCCATGTCTCCTGCGGAGCCCGTCTATACCCCATGGTCCTTACGGAGTCCCCAGCATCCTCTAGGACGTAAGAGAAAGTACTTTATTTTTTAACTACATGTAACCAAAAGAGATCTCTCTATAAATTGATCTAATTGGATGTACAACTGCTGTAGATTCGGCTTGAGGTTAGTCAGAATAAATATATGGACTGGGGTAATGTTAGCCTAGGTTAACATGTTGGTTAATTTGTTGAGAATGGGGCGTGATCAGTGCTAATGATGCACATTGCCACACTCAGACCCCTCTCCTGAAAACAACTCCTCAAATGGGCTTGTATTCAAGCCAGAGCTAAGGCGTCCAATCCAGGGATCAAGGTTGGCGGGATCCCGGGATTTAGGCCAAAAATCATCTGGGATTCAATCCTGGGATTGGAAGCTCCAATCCCGGAGATTTCGGGATCATGTGGTCATTTGTTTTTTTTAAATTCTGGGCAGCGTTGAACATCTTCAGGAGGCTCAGACGCTGCCCTGCTCCCTCCTCCCGGCTCTCCCTACGCAGCGTGACATGATGTCAGAGGTCACGCTGCGCAGCCAGCCACCCGCCACACAGACCTCACTGAACTCACCGAACTGGAAGAAGTTCCCCACCCGACCTCCCAGGCACCATTGTGGTAAGTTATGTGTGCTGTGCGGAGCGGGGTGGGGGAGTTGGGGCGTTGACACAGGAAAAAACCAATCCCGGGATAGGATTGACCGTTTTTCAATCCCAATACCCGGGATTGAAAAAATGGCCCGGGATTGGCCACTCTAGCAGAACTGTATAAAGCAGGTCATTGTGATAACCTGAACCACAACTAATGTAATATTTATTGGAGTGAACAAAGAAGTTTCAAAGTAGACTTACCATACAATCCCTTTAAACCGGGAAACTCATGAATTACACAGTTCTGTGGCTGATTAAAATCAGAAAATGCGGGTTTGAAGTTAGCCAGCCACAGAACCTGTATAATTCATGAGTGTCCCGGTTTAAAGCGATGGTATGGTAAGCCCAGAGCCGGCCCTAGGCATAGGCGAACTAGGCAAATGCCTAGGGCATTTGGTATGCCTAGGGGCACAAGCAGCTTCTGCTGATTAAAATGATATGCGGCATGCCTATATTCTGTGTGTGACTGCGGCTGTATCTGCATATGAAATGCTACATAACAGTATATTCCGGAAAATCACTGTAACATAGCATTTCGTATGCAGATACAGTCACAGTCGCACAGAGAATATAGGCAAGCCACATATAATTTTAATCAGCTTGTGCATCCTAGTCACATAACAATGCAAATAAGGTGCATTTTCATCAAATAATCCACCCAACGTTAGCAGAGCTGCCAACTGACTCATGCAAGGCATCTATTGAGGAAAGATGTATGAGGATACATCTGTATCCAAGCAGTAGCAGAGGTCACAGTTTTAGCGGCCGTGTGAGTGGGATGGTTGTACAATAGTGTTCGCCATATGTGTAAGGGGCATTATGTGTGTCATGTATATAAATTCATTAATAATGTGTGGCAAATGTGTAAGGGGCACTATGTGTGTCATGTGTATAAAGGCACTAATAATGTGTGGCATATGTGTAAGGGACATTATGTGTATAAGGGCAAAATGTGTAAGGACATTAATAATATGTGCCATATATGTAAGGTGCATTATTGTGTGGTATTATGTGTATAAATGCATTACTAATGTGTGTCATTATATGTGTGAGGTGTTCTATTGTGTGGCGTAACGTATAGAAAGTGCACTACTCTGTGGTCTAATGTGAATAAAGAGCAATATGGTGTGGTGTAATGTGAATAAGGAGCAATTCAGTGTGATGTAATGTAAATACGGGGCACTACTGAGAGGAGTAACGTATATAAGGTAAAGTGGTACTACTGTGTGATGCAACGTGAATTGGGGACACTATGGGATGATAAAATGTGAATAAAGTTGCAGTACTGTGTGGCATAATTTGAATTGGGGGTACTATTGTGTTGCCATGCCCCTTCCCAGCAAGATCATAACCTTTTTTTTGGGCTGTGCACCGAATGTGCGCACTGTTCCTATTTAAAATGTCGAAGTCAAAAATATTACATAGAGAGAACATACAGACTCCACACATTATAAGTCGCTAAGCTTGCAAATACGCGCAGCGAGCACAGCAATATATGGTAACATACGCATTTACACAGACATGCCACAGAGATAGATTCGACACATATTTCATACAGCACATAATTATAACATATCAAGCGCCAGACATCATAATGATTTAAAATTATATAATGGAGTAACGTCATGTATGTGTATTATTGGAGCAGAGCAAGATAGACATGTCGTGTTTGGTATTACAGTAACCAGATTAATGTGTAGATTCATTTGATGCTTGTTATTAAGTTGTAGGACATTGATATGAGTAGTTATGATTAAATGTATGAAAACTAAAGTCACTCTTATTAGAACAATGGACATTCCAAGAAGGTGGTGGACAGGAAACTCAGGCCAGCCCTTTTGATGTCTTCAAGGCTGAACCTGGTTTGCATATGAATTGACCAGTGACTTATCATGAATGAGAAAGTTCCCTCCCTTAGACTAGATGTGTGCACTCCCCCAAACTAGATAACACATTGCTGATCAGATACACAGGAGCTGCTGATTTGGCCCAGACGATGATGGAGGTGCTGCCAGACCAGTGCCTACATGATTTTACACAGAGAGAGAGAGAGAGAGAGAGAGAGAGAGAGAGAGAAAGAGAGAGAGTGATATGGAGGAAAGACTTTATATGAGAAAGATATGGTGATGTATTTACTGGCCTGTAACTGTATGTATTTGATTTAGTTAGTATTAACTGCTTACTGTAAAAATTGTAACCATGTAACTATATGTATACTGTACATTGTGATATATTGAATACATATCCTTTTAATAACAAATATATACATCAATGAGCTTTGGAACTCAGATAATGTGTGGGTGTATTGTTTTCTCTTAAGGGATGTAGTGTTTTGTGATGTGCAGCGCACTTTTATCGTATATGGTACTAAGATGCGCCTGGCGTCCGCAGTATAAATTAGAGCGGGCATTTTAAATATTTGTTAGAAAGCAATTTGGTATTTACAAAAATATAGGGGGTAGGAACTCCAAAATGAGGACTGCTATGGGTCAGGGGTGATGGTGATGGGAAAGGGGTGCTGGGTCAGAGGTAGAACTAGCGGCGGTACTAGGGGGCACCAGCCAAAATCTTGCCTAGGGCATCATATTAGTTAGGGCCAGTTCTGGGTAAGCCTATTTCAAAGTCAAACTGAATTGAAGTATATGGATATATGGCATTCATTTCCCAAAAACATTATGTAGGTTTTTTTTCTGGCCCAGCCTGATAGGGGCACATGGAGAGGTTCATTTTTAATAAAACTATGCCCAATGAACTGTACTATATAACATATTATATATTGGGCAACATGTCTTCAATATTATTCTATCAAATAATGAGTTATTGTTTCCAAACTAATATTATCTGTTGTTTTTTTTTATTATGAACAATATATATTTTTAGGACATGGCCATATTTATTATTTTTCATCATATATGTCAGCATTTTGTCATTTTAGGCTGATAACTGACTTTGTTTTTCAGTTACACTGGCAGCACGGAATACACACTCTGACAGTAGCTGGCTGTTGTTCCCAAATTTGTTCCCCGATGACCTTCACCGTCTGTTTGTGCACATGCTATTGACATATTGTTCGCCTCAGCTTTAAAACATGTCCAAGATGACAATTTTCTCATGGCAGCTGGCCTTTTGGATGATGTTGGACTTGTGTTACTTGTGTTTGAAGTATTTATGGCTCTTCTCTGAAAAAATCCACATGCTGAAGAACCAGCAAATATGGCACTCTGGTTTATTGCAGAGTCATTGGCAGCTACTGCATGCAATTGTGTCCAATATTCTCTCTCAGTGTTGTTGTTGTTGTTGTTGTTGTTGAGGTCATCAGTAAGTGTTTGTGCTGACTTTCTTTCTTTCCTTTATAGTTGCCAGACTCGTATGAAGTTTATGAATCTTAATTGAGGAATATGAATGTATTATGAGTGGCACTGCCACGACTATATAAACGTCTAAAGCTATTTTCTGTCACGAGTACAGTATAAGATTATTCCATCATCAATATGTTCGCCCATGTCCCCTATAGATTCTAAGCTTGTATGAGCAGGGCCAGTGGCGGAACTAGCGAGCGGTGGGCCCAGGTGTGACAAAATGCTTTGGGCCCCCCTTCCCATCCAAGTCCACCCCCTCACCCCTGGAGAGGATCTGGTGAGGGGGACCTGCTCAGGGCCAGAGAAATGGATACCTAGCAACAGTGCTGTTACTAGACATTTTAGCACTGTGTGCAAGAAACTGCATCGGAGCCCCACCCCTGCATGCAAAACAGGGGCAGTGCGCGCCGTAGGCGCGCGCAAAAATACATAGTGGCGTGGCTTCGTGGGGAAGGGGTGTGGCCACAAAATAATACCAATTTATAAAACGGTGCACAGTAGTCTCCATTATTCAAATTACGCCGCACAGTAGCACCACTACACCAGGTAGAGACCCTTTTACACCTTACAGCGGACAGATTCCTATTTTTACACATTACAACAGACAGTGTCCCCTTTTTACACATTACGGCAGATAGCGTCCCCCTTTTTACACATAACGGCAGACAGCGTGCCCTTTTTACACATAGCGGCAGACAGCATGCACATTTTACACATAATGGCAGACAGCGTCCCCTTTTTACACATAACGGCAGACAGCGTGCCCTTGTTACACATAGCGGCAGACAGCGTACACTTTTTACACATAACGGCAGACAGCGTGCCCTTTTTACACATAACGGCAGACAGCGTCCCCTTTTTACACATTACGGCAGACAGTGTGCCCTTGTTACACATTATGGCAGACAGCATCCCCCTTTTTACACATTACGGCAGGCAGATTCCCCCTTTTTACACATTGCGGCATGATAATGCTGATTTATCAACAGGAATGAAAAGCTATACCTTATACACACTTTAAATACACTTTACCATGGAGCCGCTGCGGCCGCTAAACTTAATACACACTCTACGCACCTTTTACGCTGGTAGCGTACAGAGTCCCGTACCGTGTACGGACTTTGCGTACAAACGCTGCGCTGATGGTACAAAGTACACACAGCGCGTACACACCCAATGAATACACTTTAAACCTTATACAGCAATGCAATGCGATACTAATACACTTTAACCTTAGCAGGGAAAGGAAGACACGACACCAGACTGTAGTTAAACCACTGGGTTCCAACACCACAGCGTATTATTGCTGAAAGGGGGTTACAATACAAACAATACAATACAACAGAATAATGGCTACAATCAATGGTACATACGTGATTGGATTTGCCGCGCTACCCAGATCTGGTCCTCGGTCATCTGATAGATAACTTTGTGAGTCTTGTGTCAGACCAGGCCTGCAGCAGGCTCTCTTTATACAATTCTTCCAAAACTTAACACAATGGATACTGTAATCTCTTTGTCCATTGGACACAGGGATGGTCATTTACAGTACAGGAGAGGTCATAGGTCGGTTTGAATAGGTGGGCGATGTCTGTTCCAACTGCTCTTGTGGGTGGTCTCCTCTGGATTCCCGCCGCATACATAATGTACAGTAAATACAGTTTATATCTATATTCTGCTCCTGCACATAACTATCCGCAGGAACATGCGATCTGCTGCAGACCAACACCGGAATGTTACCCTTAAAATACCCTACAGCTGGATACCAAACACCACCTTATAACCTTGTTCTGTCCCCTCCTACCCTGTAAAGGTGAATCCCTTTGTTCTGAAACCATTTAAACTGCTGTAACTTGCTGCTGTGGTGCAGGGAGGCTATGTGTAACATGTGCACTATTTGGATTAAATATGTAATGGGTTTGATGGCTTTTCCATGCGTTTACAAACTCTACCATAAATACTCATACCACGCGCTAATACGCAGGTCTGCGGGAGCGACCATACGCAAATTGCGAATATACGCACGCACGGCAGAGCAAGTATGCGCACGGAGGCAATCTGTGTGTAGTTTGTACGTAATGTATGTACTGCAATATTTTTCAACTTTGACAGTCTACCCTTTGGCAGTCACCAATAACTGCCACTATCTAATCACTAAACAGAAAAATATCTATACAATATCTACAGAAGCTTTGATGATCGGGGAGAGTTGTAGGTGGGAAATGTATGACCTAGTGGGATAGTAAAAAGCATGTATGTATGAATCCATGTCTGAGGGGCATGTATCATCGTGCCGTATATGTTCTAGATAAGCTTCGAGGTATTGCGAAGTATACATTAAATCCTTCTTATCCCGTATTAAGGGTCTGTAAGTGGGCCAACAAACACTACCGAGCTCTTTTCGGTTTCTTGTTCCAACAAATGGGGTGCACATTTAGTTGATGATACATGAAGGGGGAAACATATGTGAGTGCTAGTATATGTGGATATCACCTGTCGACTATGTGTGCCATTAACTGAAGGTTGCAGAGATGAAGATAAGACACATATATAAAAATACATTTACATAAACATTTTGGATAATGCTGATGTCTTTTTCCGGATGGATGTATCTGGGCAGAGGGGGAGACAAAAGAAAAACAGGTGAACGAAACAGGCCATGAAATTAATTTGCAATCCTTATCATATCACTGTCTCTATGGATGTGTCGTAAATTAAATCTGCTGCTGTAACAGTACCCTTGCTCCTTAGACTCATCAATTTTGTGCTGTGCTTGCGCCGCGTCAGAATTCGAACACACCTAAATATCAAACCAATAATTATGACGACTCCCAGGATACAAAGGAGAAACTTCCCTACACTCATGATGACATTTTGAGCCCACTCTCCTAAACCTGAGAATCAATTGCGTGGGTTCAACCATGAGACCCAGCCGGTCAGTTCATTACTCACAATCGCTAAGGTAAGGTTGTGTTTCCTCCTGAACTCCCACTTCAACTGCAAGATATCGTCCATCTTTTGATCGATGATCTCCGTGGGGTCGTCAGTGCTGTTCGTGATATATGTACAGCACTTCACACCATATTGAGTTGCCAGAGTAACACAGTACCCACCTGTCACGGCTGTGACATAATTAAGGACCATCCTGTGCTGGATCAGTTCCTTCTTTTAGGCTTGTAACTCCCTTCCCGTATACCTGAAGGTGTCGTCATACATCTCAGTGAAATTATCTATCAAGTTTGCGAGCGCATGGATATACCTATAATTTATAGTTCCTCTGGCTGTACGGGTGATGTCTAATGCGAGAAGGAACTGAATCCCGGTGGATTCGTGGATCAAATCAGAGGCTGCGTGCTCTGTCCTATCTATGAGGTGTCTCTTGATGATGTGTTCATAGTGAGTATGAGTATAAGGAGCCTGAGCACTGCGGTGAACGTCTTTCATCTTATCATGGGTTATGGTCATGACCTCTGGCAGCACTCTCCCAATTTAACACAATCCCTCTGAGCTCGGGGCAAGCCACTTGTACGCCTTCCTCCCACATATGAAATAGGCATCATCTGGGAGAACATAGGGGACAAAGTATGACATCACCATATTACAAACTTTCCAAGTAAAGAAACCAATCCCTAGTTCTCCCATCTGCTCAGTACAAGTATCGGGCTGGATGATATGGGCACAATACCCTGGCGATACTTTTCCAATCGACATGGTCTTGCTTCCACGAGTTTACCTATACCGAAAATACCTTCCACTGTTGGCTATTTGGCGTACGAGTTCAGAGTCTATGGGTATCCTATCAGCTCTGTATGAAAAGGCCATTGTCTGGTTATTCCACGTCACTTCCCAATTTCCTGGTTTTCGGTAATTGGAAATATTAAAGCACAGTAAGGACCTGTCTACATGATACTGGTGGAGCTTCAAATTAGGGGGCCTAGAAATATTGAATTTCTTGTCCACCGGCCTCCCACACCGCAATTCGAGTACCTCATCTATTGCTAAAGGGTATGGTACTAATCTTGACTTGCTCTGACCTTGAGGTACCTGTGAGCACACCCAGCATTCTGTCTGGTTTAAGACCTTACCCACTAGTGAGTGGTAATCACTCAACAAATGATGGTCCATGTCGATATTAAGGTTGGACTGACATCTCTGGATGCACCCATCCTCGAATATATTTTCACAATTCCTGCAGATACAATTTTCCTCAGACAATAACCCCTCACAGTGCCTCCGAGCTCCCTGACTAGCAGAGCGCTTACTGATGCTAGCCTTTACTTGAGCGATGTGCCGCTCCTGAGATCCTACAAATTCATACTCGTCATCAGAAACCATTCCAGATCCCTGCTCGACCTCTCTGGGGCCCTCACCAAAACAAACTGTCCTGATTAAAACCAGAATTACTAACAGAACCCGAAACACAGTCTCTTGTGATCGATCCATTTCGTTTGGGGAAAGGAGGAAAGTAAGAAGGAGAAAAGAAAGGAAAAATGCAGGGGGAGGTGAAAAAAAGAAAATGATACAACAACCGTTCTAGATCTGTGCTCGGATGCCCTTCAACAGTCCTGCCTCTCAACCTTCCCGGAACAGACACTCCAGTGATACAAGATTCTTTACACTCTGCTCTTTGTTACGAGTTCTCTCCGGGTCAGCGACCTTCTTGCAGTGGGATGAGTGGACCCAAGTCTCTCTCTCGGCGACCTTCAATGCTGTCGTGCTGGTTAGCAAGACTTGGTATGGTCCTTCCCACCTGTTTGTGAGGCAACCTGAGCGTAAGAAATTTCGAATCATTACATAATCCCCAGGTTCAATGTCATGACAATTACTGTTCGGTAGGTCAGGAATCACCAGCTTTAAATTTCTTTGTTGATTTCTCAGCTGCTGGCTCATCCCAACCAAATATCTCACAGTCACTTCATTATTACATTTCAAATCATCCTGGGGGTCTATCATTACATCAGGTTGTCGACCAAAAAGAATTTCAAAAGGCGATAGGTTAAGGGGAGACCTGGGGGTGGTTCTGATACTGTACAACACTAGTGGCAAAGCTTCTGGCCACAACAATCCAGTTTCAGCCATCACTTTGCTCAGCTTGTTCTTAATAGTGCTGTTCATTTTCTCCACCTTTGCACTTGCCTGTGGCCGGTACGGAGTATGCAGCTTGCTATTAATTCCCATCAGTTTGCACATAACCTGTAAGACTTCACCTGTAAAATGGGTACCACTATCGCTTTCAATTATTCTAGGGATACCATATCTACACACAAATTCCTGCACAATTTTCTTTGCAGTGAACGTAGCAGTATTTGTGGCAGCAGGGAACTCTTCTACCCAATTGGAAAATATGTCAATACAAACTAACACATATTTTAAATTTCTACAGGGTGGTAACTGCATGAAATCGATTTGTATTACCTGAAAAGGTCCGTCTGTTGGGGGGATATGGGATGGCTCTGTTGGTATTGACTTACCAATATTCTTCCTCAAGCAAGTAAAACATGTCATTGCTCTTTTACCTGCATGCGAAGAGAATCCTGGCGCACACCAGTAGGCTCTCACCAGCTTACACATACCCTCTTTGCCCAGATGAGTCAGACCGTGTGCTGCCTCAGATAGACTAGGAAGATATGCTCTGGGGGCCACTGGCTTACCGTGTCCACCTGTCCAAAGTCCTGAGGACTCCTGGCCATACCCCTTTGACCTCCAGACCGCCTTTTCCTGTAGGGAACACAAATTTTGCATTTTGATTAATTGTTGTGTGTTGATCGTGTTAAATGTCATCAGTGATGTGATGTTCATTTGTATGAGGGTGCTGGCTGCTGATTTAGCAGCTTTGTCTGCCCGGCTGTTACCAATTGAAATTGGGTCTTGGTTGTAAGTATGTGCTTTACACTTGATAACAGCCACTCTGTCTGGTTCCTGTATCGCTGTTAGAAGCCTTTTTATGTGGGATGCATGCGCTACAGGTGTGCCAGCTGCCGTCATGAAATTTCTGAGGCGCCACAGGGCCCTGAAATCATGCACCACTCCAAAGGCATACCTAGAATCTGTGGATATATTTGCTGACTTACCCTTGGCCAATTCACACACTCTGGTTAGGGCGACCAACTCAGCAACTTGTGCTGAGTGCAGTGAGCCCAGGGGTTCAGCTTCTATGATACCTCTGTCGTCTACAACTGCATATCCAGTACACAAGTCTCCCAATTCTGTCTGTCTGTGGCAACTACCGTCAGTGTAGAAGGTAAAGTCTACTCCTTCCAGTGGGTTGTCACTGATGTCAGGTCTCGCAGTGTAAGTCTGATTCAGGTATTCCATACAATCATGCGTATCAGTGTCTGCACTAAATCCTCCTTCACCATCATTCTCATCCTCCACCCTTTGTGCCTGTCCAGTCACACTTGGCAAGTAAGTTGCAGGATTTAGTGAGCTGCATCTCTTAATGGTTATGTTTACAGTGATAATTCCCACTTTGTAAACCGAGCGGATAAGACATGTCGATTTGGGCGGAGTTAAGTAAGGCTGATACTGCATGAGGTGTATGGATGGTCAGGTTGTGTCCTAACACTACGTCCTCGCTTTTACTTACTAGCAAAGCTATCGCTGCAACACTTCGCAAGCATGTGGGGAGAGACCGCGCTACGGTGTCCAACTGTGCACTGTCGTATGCTACCGGTCTGCTGGCATCACCATGTCTCTGTGTTAAGACACCTGTCGCACACCCAGCACTTTCCGTGCCATACAATTCGAAGAGCTTCTCATAATCTGGCATGCCTAATGCAGGTGCCTGTGATAGGCACTGTTTGAGTCTCTCAAATGCCAGTTCGGACTCATCTGTGTGCGAGATCTGTTCTGGTTTGTTCGTAGAGACCATTTCTTGCAAAGGTAAAGCCAGTATAGAGAACCCTTGGATCCAGTTTCGGCAGTACCCACACATTCCAAGGAAAGTGCGGATCTGTTGCTGAGTTTGTGGCAGAGTCATGTCGCGAATCGCCTGTATTCTATCAGCGGTGAGGTGTCTAAATCCTTGAGTCAAGCAATGTCCCAAATATTTTACCCTGGTCTGGCACAACTGCAACTTATCCTTTTGAAACCTTGTGTCCCGTTTGGGAAAGATGAAACAGAAGCTGTTTCGTGTCTTTCAAGGATGATTCAAGTGAGTCTGACCACAACAATAAGTCATCGACATACTGTATTAGCACTGATCCACTCTCAGGTTGAAAGGATTGTAATCAGTCATGCAAGGCCTGGGAGAAGATACTCGGGCTGTCAATGAAACCTTGGGGAGCGAGTCCAGGTGTACTGTACTCCCCTGTATGTAAAAGCGAAGAGGTATTGGCTGTCAGGGTGCAGAGGGACAGAGAAGAAGGCAGAACAGAGGTCGATGACAGTGAAAACTGTTGCAGTAGAGGGAATTTGCATAAGGATGACAGCTGGATTGGGCACAACGGGGAATTGGCTCTCGACTATCTTGTTTATCCCCCTTAGATCCAGCACTAGCCTGTAAACCCTCCACCCACTCTTTTTCACAGGGAAGATGGGACTTTTGGCAGTGCTGGATGTCCTGACTAGGATGCCCTGTTGTAGTAACCGCTCTATGACGGGGTACACTCCTAATTCTACATCTGGCTTCAGAGGATACTGAGGGATTTTTGGAGCTATCCTACCATCTTTTACTTGTACTACTACTGGAGCTACATTCGCCATTAATTCAGTGTCTTGTCCATATTTGGTCCAAAGGGAAGCCGGTATTTGTGAGATAATTTCCTCTACCTTTGATAGACACTTGTCTATAACAGCAGAATGCAACATTAGCCTTTGAGGGGTGTCTAATATATCTTGCACTTCTTGAACGTGGTTCTCAGGTATATCCGAGAATACACCTTCAGGAGTACAATATATGACACACCGCATTTTACACAATAAATCTCTGCCGAGTAGATTAGTCGGAGCCAATGCAGCCAACAGAAAAGAATGTTTGGTCTGCAAGGGCCCTATCGTAACCTCTGCCGGTCTACTCAAAGGGTATTGTTACACTGTTCATGTTACTCCCATTGCCGAAATTGTTTTACCCGTGGTTTTTATACCTACTGTCGAATTTAACACTGACCTGGCCGCCCCTGTATCTACAAGAAAAGGTAATGGTACACCAGCTACATCAACCGTGACCTCAGGTTCACTTCCATGGCTAGCAATTAACTTCACTGGCTGCAGACTACAGGTGTGGCCCAACCCCTATTGTGTGGGGAGACCCTCCCGCAGCGCATTGGCAGCTATGATATGTGAGGGGGGTAGCTGTGAGTTTCCGGAGGCCTGCCAGTCCCTCCTTGGTGGGTACCTCCTTGTTTCCCCTGCGTGTGGCTCGTAATTCCTCCTACGCAGTCCCTGATCCCAAGTATGTGCATTGTCGTGAGGTTCATATCCTGGTCTAGGGGGTCGGTATACATTATGTGTACCTTTATTCCTACATTCCCTCGAGTAATGTCCTACCTTTTGACATTTATAGCATGTTACTACACGTGACTTACCATCAGGGATCTGGGGTTTCGGCTGAGGTGGCTTTGTTGTAAGTGCGTCTATACTTACTGTCATCAGCCTTTCCCCTTGTAACTCCCTGTGCTTAATGATGTTCCTATCATGCTCGACCGCGGACTCTCTCAATGCAGCCACGAGATACCTCTCCAGTTCGGTAGAGAGGTCTGTACCCTTGTTCTCAGTGCCTCCTTTAACCCGTCCATTAATACCGAAACAGCTACCTCCCTGTGATGTACATTGTCCTTAATGTCCTCGATCCCAGTGTATCTAGCCATTTCCTGCAGTGCTCGATGGAAATATTCGGATGCCGTTTCACCTTCCTTTTGTCTTATGGAAAAGATTTTATTCCATTTGACAACAGTAGGGAAATATACTCCTAATTGCAGATTGATTTGCCGTACATTCTCCTGAGTGTATTCATCAGTGAGAGGTACTTCTGCGTCTAACTTACAATCAGTTATGAATTTCGCGGGGTCAATATTTGAGGGTAAACATACCCGTAGCACTGTTCGCCAATCTTTGTTTGTGGGTTCGTTGGCGTTACCTAACTCTTTAATGAACCTCTGGCATGCGAATAGATCTTTTCTGGGATCGGGAAATTCTGACATAATTGACCTTAACTCTGCCCGGGACCAAGGACAATGCATGGCAATGTTCCTGATGGGAGTTACTCCCTGAGCGTCAGTCCTCCCATTGGGGACTGCAATCACCCTGACAGGATTTAATTCAATGACATCATTTTGATTTGATTCTATAATGTGAGGTGCTATTGTCTCTGCATAATGTATGGTACCATACTTACCTGTGGACACGACCTCACTTTTCCCTCCGCTAAGGGGTTTTGCTACTGCTCTAGTTGGTTGAGCCGTGCCCACCTGAGTGTCTTGTTTGGTGGCTGCTAGAGAGAGTGCCGATATCGTGCTGGGCTCATCTTCCTGCTCGCAGTCCTGGGGAAAATTTAAAACAGGATACAACTGGCAAGGGTTAGCATTAGTACATTTATCAGTTACTCCCCTATCTCGTACCAATGTGCCATTGTCTGTAGTCACTTTCTCCCCCACAATATACGGTGGTGGTGGTGGTGGTGGTGCGGTCGCCATTATTTTCCCGCTAGGTTTGGAACCTGCTGCACGAGCTAATTCCCTTTGTATATCCCCCTCCTGTTGCCATAAATTTAAACAATCTGTATGTCTAATCCTTTGTTTTCTGGATTTTATTAGACATATCCTTATCCTTAAGTTCTGCAATACCTCTGGTTCAAAGCTGCCCACTTTAGGGAATGGTACCCTATCTTTGTCAGTCATACGTACCCATTCAGACAAAAAGTCTTCCGTGTGTGAACCATATTTTCCACACATAACAAACCTCGCTGATCCCTTGGGTCGCGGCTCTTCAACCTGAACCCTGGTTACAAAACGTCCACCGCTTGTGCAATTGGATCCCACCACAGACTTTTTCATTTTACGCAATCCCCAATGCACAATACGAATAGATGGTGAAAGTTCCCAGAGCGCTTTCACCCACTCACGCCCACGTTGGCCAGTACTACCATACACTGTCGATAGCGAAGGCAATGTACCCAACCTAGGGCCCTATCTGACCTATATTTACTGGAAGTTTTTAGGAATAACTTACCCTTTCCAGTTAAGTATCGGTCGTTGGAGACTTTCCTGGGAGAGACCAGTGAAAACTCCCTATGCACTTTATTATACACAAATCACGCTTGCGTATGCTCTATATAGCGCTAATGATACAGCGATTTTACGCAAAAGCTCGTAAAAGGATATCACGTTGAGCTATGTATCGCACCCACAAACGCGCGGTCCAATCGCACAGCATATAGGTACTTGTTACTTATCTGCCGTACGAACATGGGTCGTTGTACAAACTGGAACCCTCAGTCCGGAGTGTAATACCAAAAAAAACTTTTTACTTCAATACTTCGCAATACAATGCACTATCGCGCTCCTCTACAAATCACCTTACGATTTGCGTATTAAACCTTATACTAACGTGAGTCAGCCTTCTCACGCCACCAAGCCTCCACTCACTTGATGTACCAAATGACGGGATCCCGAATTCCGGGGTTCGAATTTCACTCACTCCTACGTTCGCTCACTCAAGTACACTTTGTCTTTTCTGTACAGAAAATTATGATTCATTCAGATAAGCAGCTTTTCCCCCACAGGCAATACAGTTTGAACAAGAAGTTTTATACTAATCTTTGGAAACCGAGCAGTTTTGTACTATTGTAGCGTGGCTACTGTCCCACCTTTAAACTAAACGACACTATTGTGTAATTTGTACTTGGCGCCCGTATTCTTACGCACTTTGCGTAAACACGCGATCGTGCGTGTCTCTTACGCTGCGTGCGCAGTCCTGTACTTTGTCCGAGACACGTGTACAAAACCGTACGTCTGCAATATCACAAATCCCACAACTTCTATAAATGTGAGCAATATTAACTATAATCGCTCACTAAACACAACACACAGTTTCTTTCTGTATAAACCTTTACAACTAGGCCAGACTGCGTTTGTGTCTTACACTTACTTCCATAAACATTTATTTTTAGTTTTAACTATATAGCAACAAATGTATTCGGTTTCACACAGATCTAAATGAATCTAGCAATCTGAGTGTTATGGCAACAATGTGAGAGGGTGTACACCGAGTATGGGTGCCTTTGTTATGTACGCTTTTGGTGCCAGAAAAAAAAATTCACAGACTTTTAAATAGTTTTTTTTCTGTTTACTTTATGGGTTCTACCAGCATCCCTACAAACCATACAGAGCAGACGTCATCTAATCAGCAAACAAGTAGGGTTTTCAGTGCATCCATCGTCCAAGAAAAGGTTACATAGGATACTTTTTGTCCGCCCTTTTGCTGATAGATTAAGTCTGCTGTGACGTGTTAGGCTGTGGGTATGTGGAAAACCGGATGACGCCCCCAATTGATAATGCTGATTTATCAACAGGAATGAAAAGCTATACCTTATACACACTTTAAATACACTTTACCATGGAGCCGCTGCGGCCGCTAAACTTAATACACACTCTACGCGCCTTTTACGCTGTTAGCGTACAGAGTCCCGTACCGTGTACGGACTTTGCGTACAAACACCGCGCTGACGGTACAAAGTACACACAGCGCGTACACACCCAATGAATACACTTTAAACCTTACACAGCAATACAATGCGATACTAATACACTTTAAACCTTAGCAGGGAAAGGAAGACATGACACCAGACTGTAGTTAAACCACTGGGTTCCCACACCACAGCGTATTATTGCTGAAAGGGGGTTACAATACAAACAATACAATACAACAGAATAATGGCTACAATCAATGGTACATACGTGATTGGATTCACCATGCTACCCAGATCTGGTCCTCGGTCATCTGATAGATAACTTTGTGAGTCTTGTGTCATACCAGGCCTGCAGCAGGCTCTCTTTATACAATTCTTCCAAAATTTAACACAATGGATACTGTAATCTCTTTGTCCATTGGACACAGGGATGGTCATTTACAGTACAGGAGAGGTCATAGGTCGGTTTGAATAGGTGGGCGATGTCTTTTCCAACTGCTCTTGTGGGTGGTCTCCTCTGGATTCCCGCCGCATACATAATGTACAGTAAATACAGTTTATATCTATATTCTTCTCCTGCACATAACTATCCGCAGGAACATGCGATCTTCCTCAAACCAACACCGGAATATTACCCTTAAAATACCCTACAGCTGGATACCAAACACCACCTTATAACCTTGTTCTGTCCCCTCCTATCCTGTAAAGGTGAATCCCTTTGTTCTGAAACCATTTATACTGCTGTAACTTGCTGCTGTGGTGCAGGGAGGCAATGTGTAAAATGTGCACTATGTGGATTAAATATGTAATGGGTTTTTATGGCTTTTCCATGCATTCACAAACTCTACCGTAAATACTCATACCACGCGCTAATACGCAGGTCCGCGGGAGCGACCATACCCAAATTGCGAATATGCGCACGCACGGCAGAGCAAGTACGCGCACCGAGGCCATCTGTGTGTAGTTTGTACGTAATGTATGTACTGCAATATTTTTTGACTTTGACAGGCAGACAGTGTCCCCTTTTTACACATTACGGCAGACAGTGTGCCCTTGTTACACATCACGGCAAACAAATTCCCCCTTTTTACACATCACGTCAGGCAGATTCCCCCTTTTTACACATTGCGACAGGCAGATTCCCCCTTTTTACACATTACATCAGGCAGATTCCCCCTTTTTACACATTGCGACAGGCAGATTCCCCCTTTTTATACATTGCGGCAGGCAGATTCCCCCTTTTTACACATTGCGGCAGGCAGATTCCCCCTTTTTACACATTGCGGCAAGCAGTTTCCCCCTTTTTACACATTGCGGCAGGCAGATTCCCCCTTTTTACACATTGCGGCAGGCAGTCCCCCATTTTTACACATTGCGGCAGGCAGTCCCCCTTTTCGTAGAAAGAAAGAAAGAAAGAAAGAAAGAAAGAAAGAAAGAAGAATTATACTTACCCTCTCCGCTGGCTCAGGCTCCTCGGTGCAGCTTCTGGTCACGATTCCCGGCCAGGAGAGAAGGATGAGGAGGGAGGTGGAGGAGGGAGCCGCAGCAGCGCTGTGTTATTGGTGGAGGCGCTGCTGCTGCTGCCCCTCTGCTTCACTATAGGCTGTTCTCGGAAGACAGCCTATAGTGAAGCAGAGGGACAGCAGCAGCAGCGCCTCAACCAGTAGTAAAGCGCTGCTGCAGCTCCCTCCTCCACCTCCCTCCTCCTCCTTCTCCCCCCGTACCGCTGCGCTCCTCTCCTCTCTGTCCGGGCGGCTGTGTGCTGCGGGCAGCGGTTGCCCGCAGCACACAGCGGCATGTAATGAGTCAGTCTGACTCATTACATGCTTTGGGCCCCTGGACAGTGGCGGGCCCCAGTGCAATGCACTGGTTGCACTGGCGGTAGTTCCGCCTCTGAGCAGGGCCCTCTTCTCTTTGTCTTCTCCACATAATTATGCTAACTGCTCTCTGTAATTAGGGGGCATTTACTAAGCAGTGATGAGAGCAGAGAAGTGAGCCAGTGGAGAAGTTTCCCATGGCAACCAATCAGCACTGAAGTACCATCTATAATTTGCATACTATAAAATGATACGTAGCTGCTGATTGGTTGATGGGGCAACTTCTCCGCTCTTATCACTGTTTAGTAAATGTCCCCCTATGTATCTATGTGAATTTGGGGATCTGGTAAGGATCCCGACACTATAATCCCAACACTGCTCGGATTACCAACGCTGGGATCCTGACATGGAGGGAGGATTAGCGATAGGCACTACCGGGGAGGGTTAGGCTTAGGCTATGGGGATGGGGTTAGGGTTAGTAACCTCCGGAGGGGGTTAGTGTTAGGCTGTGGGGAGAGTTAAGGTCAGGCTGCGGGTAAGGAGGGTTAGAGTTAGGGAGGTTAGGGATTTGGGGTAGCATACTTACCTAGTAGGTATCAGGATTCTGACTGCCGGTATCCCAATACCATCCCGTGAGTTTGCACAGTGCTTTTATCAGTCTATACTTACAGTATGCATTGTGTTGTCAATTTGATGGCACTAACGAACACCTAATAAATAAAAGATAATAATAATATAGTTAGGGGTCTATTCATAGAACAGTGATAAGCCCTGTTGTGCACTAAATAGGGCTTCTCACCGCTCCCTGTAATTCATCTACCTCTTACCGCCATCTAGCAGCTGTTTTCTCTTACTGCGTACCAGTCCTGGTAGCTGAATCACAACACCACTCTACTGAATGTTGACTGCAATTCATGTAGGCAAGGAAAGTTGGGCTTTCCTCTTTGTCCCTGATTTTGTAATCACCATTTCAGACAGGCAGCAGAATGGAGAAGGGCAGCGGAGACTGCTGTCTCCCCGTCCCCTTCTCTGCTGCTGGCCAATCAGAGGAGCCCAGGGCATATGCAATTATGCATATGCCGGGTTTCCTGACTATCCGCCCCATCTGCCCCTGTGACCTCTTGCAGCTCTCCTTCCCCCGCTGCTGCTATAAGGTGACCCAACATATCTATATGCTGGGTCACCTCCTCCTTACTGCCCACACCCCGCCCTAGCATCCTGCTGCTGGCTTTTTCCCTCCACTGCAGTGCCGCTCTGATCTGCACCCTACCACCGCTGCTGACTGCCCTTTGCCTCCACCAGTGGCGTCAGAAGGCGAGTGCGGGGGGTGCGGCCCACACTCGGGTGTTCCCCTTGGAAGGGGAGACACCAAAGTGCCAGCTCTTTTGCAGTGACAGGAGCCGAGTGCTGCAGTGAGATAATCTCCTGCAGCACTCGGCTCCTGTCACAGATAAGAGCCGGCACACACACAGTCCAGTCTACAAGGGCAGCCAGCATCTTCGGGGAAACTGGACATGCCCCCGGAGCAAAGGAGAAAAGACCAGCAAGGTCACGCTCCTTTTAAATTAGACCACACCCCCTTTCCGGTGGCCTGGGCGGGGGGGGGGAGGGGTAATAGTACAGAGTGCGCTCCGGGTGTCACCACACCCGGTGACGCCTCTGGCCTCCACCCTGGTCTGTTTGCCAGCTCGCTCCCCGATTCCTACTCTCGGCTCCCCTGATATACCTTATGTCCCGCCCTTTCCACGGCGCATGCGCAGAAGACACCAGGAGGCTCCCTGCCATGCACCATGCATGCGCAAGAGAACCCCAGCCACGATATGAAGAAAGAAGACTGGAGAAGCCAGGATCGCGGATCAGCCGGATACCGCATCACATCAGGGAACAGGTAAGTATTAGAGAATTGCGTTTAAAATATATAGTAAAATAACTGAAATAAGAATGCGATGTTTAGTGAAAAGTTAAACCTAAACATCGCATTCTTTCATGAAAAGATCCCTTCGTGGGAAATACTTTCTACTAGTAACCACAAGATTCTGGTTACTAGTAGACAGTACTTGTTCAATATTCAGAAAGTGACCATATTGTATAACTGTATATAAGAAATGTATTTTCAAATTATTATATGAACATTTGGCCAATTTGTGTTACCCTTGGGAACAGTAATGTCATTATGGTTAGCGGGGACTGGTCCTCAAGGATCTAGCATTTAGACTCAGTCATTGGGAATAGCTAGAGCCTAGCTGTGTATCAACTCGTATAACGCCTTCTGTATACTGTGCAGAAACAGTGAGTAGAGCTGCCGGTTTCATGTGCCTCATAAAATATCAGCACAATGAAGTATCCAGTCCTATAAAGTAAAATATAATCCATGCAATTAATTGTATTCCTGGCTGTTGTTGGACAGTTTTATAACTATTACAGTAAAGAACAACATTCAGTGATGACAGGAATAGTATTCCTTCATATAAAGTTTTGTTGTTTTATTTTGACTGTGCTCTTTTACGTTACTTCTTTACTATCTGTGTTTTGTTATGCTTTTTTTTTTGCTTTGTAATTTTCCTCTGGAGTTTTTCTGTGATACTCTCTTAAAAGATTAAACTCTTCTCCTTGAAGCATCTGCTTTGATTTTAGAACCTAGCTGAAACAATTAATAAAAGATAGATTGTGGTGACACTTTAGAGAACAGATAAATCAGAATACCATAAGGAAGATACTTTTTATTTTATATTTATTGGAGAATGCATTGATCTGTCTTAGATAGTGCACTGCGGCCAAAAGAAGACATAAGGCTGTACAAATAACTCTAGAATAAGATTTAATAAACTTAGAGAGAGTTCATTCATACTATAGTGTGAAAATACACATTTCAGGTACAAGATGTTGCCTTTGGAAGCGTATGTTCAAGTATGTCTGTGTTATTTCCTCTCATTTGCATTGTATAATTTTTTGTAATGCAACTTAAATACCAGGTCACATGTACTTTCTGAGATGCTTTGTCCCCATTCTTGTATGCTACATCCTTGATAGCGGCTAGAACCCTGGATATTCCTGGCTGCAAAGCTCAAGACTAGAAAGAGTTATGCATTGGTGGTCCCATGTCTAGGATGTCAGATCTCTCATCAACACAAAAAGTGTCTGCCAAACTCAAAATTATGAATGCAAAATATGGCCATTGTAGATGTATTTTGGGTTGAGTGTTAACTGAATTGTGATGGGCTACAATATCTAACCCTTGTGGTTCTGCTGGTTCTGGTGACAGCATTGATCTTGGGTATTGGTGGACTTGGCCTTACCAAATCAGAAAAAATATTGTGGCTATTATAAGATGAAGACCTCTTGGTCACCCATTGCTTAGAACGTTCATCTTCAAATCAATTTTAGTAATGATGAAGTGGATGATAATTTTACCACATATAGGATATGTTCTGAAAATTTGTTGTGCGACTGTGGCAAAATTGTGAAGCAATCATAACTCCTTTTTTTAATGTTTTAGGCAGCGCTCGAAGTGTGTTGGTAGGAACCGGTATGTCATATCAGCACTTCATTTCAGCAGCCAGCTCAGCGACACTGAAGCTTAGTGTGTCTGGCGTCTGTTTAAGTTTGGACCCGGGTGCAAGCCAATCACAGCTCACAGACCAGCATCCAATCAGGGGCCAGTGGTGGCATTCTGAATTTGGTGTCAGCCGCAGCTAATCCGAGTGGACAAATTTAAAATGCCACGAGGAGCAGCATATACAGCTGGCGCACCAAACTAAGGAGGGAGCCGCTGCCATCAGTTACTGTGAGTCACTGTCACTCGGTCCCTGGATCCAGCTGTTCTATTGTTTGTACTCTTATGGTGCACTGTACCCCTGTTCATTTATTATTTATGTACATATAAAAACCCTTTGAAGTGCCAATGTGTGAGTTGAATTGCGAAGTGAAAAATAAATATATTGTTTTTTTGTTTGTACTGTTCTGGTGCACTGTACCCCTTTGCATTTATTATTCACATACATATAAAGCCCTTTGAATTGCCACAGTGTGAGTTGAGCTGCCAAGGGAAAATAAAATATTATTCTATTGTTTGTACTGTTCTGGTGCACTGTAGCCCTGTGTGTTTAGTATTCATGTACATATAAAAGCAATTTGAATTTCTCAGTTTGAGTTGAGCTGTGAAGTGAAAAATAAATATATTGTTCTATTGTTTGTACTGTTATGGTGCACTGTACCACTGTGTATTTAGTGTTCATGTACATATAAAAGCCGTTTGAATTGCCGCAGTGTGTGGTGAGTTGAGCTATGAAGTGAAAAATAAATACTGTATATTGTTCTACTGTTTGTGCTCAGTCTCCTTCCACTCTCCTTTGAGCCCAGTCCTATCTTTCTGTTACTATGGGGGTGATTCAGATCTGATTGCTGCTGTGTGTTTTCGCCACGGCGGGTGATCAGCTCCTAACTGCGCATGCGTATGCCCTGCAATGCACACACATGTCAGACAACAACAACGGGCATTCGCCGGTCAGCGACGGGATGGTGTGAAAAATCCAATCACACAGGCGTTCGCGAGGTGATTGACAGGAAGAGGCCGTTTGCGGGTGGCAACTGAGTGCTTACAGGGATGTCCGTAAAAACACAGGCGTGCCCAAGCATTTTCAGGAAGGGTGTGTGACGTCTGCTCCGGCCCTGATCAGTCATTCTTCTCGCACTGGAGGAGTAAGTCCTGGGATGCGCAGAGACTGCACAAAGTGTATTTTCACAGCTTGGCATACACATGTGATCACACACTTGCACGGTGAATTTACACTCTCCCTGGAGGCAGCAACTATCTGATCGCAGGATAGCAAAATTAGCAACCCAGCAATCAGATTTGAATTAACCCCCATGAGCCCAGTTTCTGTCCTATCTTTCTGAACTCAGCCTATTTCCTGTGTCCCACTGATGAGAGTACAGTATCTGTACTCTAAAAAAAAAGTATATAGTTCAGCCCTCACTAAGTTTGTATTGGTAAATAAATACACATATACACATGAGATTACACATCAATTATGATTTCTATAAAATTGGTGATTTATTTGTAAAAAAGAATAAATGTGCAATTTAAAAGGGCTCAATTAATACCGGTATTAAATAAACACACATAACATGTAAGACAAGACAAACATAAAAGCAATCCCTGTGGGCACACTTTCTTCGCGATTTACCCCGCTCAGAAATTAAGGGTTGCTCCTGAGGAAGCTGGATGCTCTGGAACCAGCGTAATGCGTATAACTTGAGCCTTTCCACTCTGCTGTGATTTCAACTCCTGCTACATCTTGGCACACCTTTGGACACCTGCTCCATTTTGGGACTTTGCACTACAGCACTTTAAATTCTGGTTCATCCCTCCAGCCATAATTGGACTCCACCTAAGGCTGATGCTACTTCATGGGATCTATGATTCAACATATCCGGGTTGACCCTTAATTTCTGAGCGTTGGGCTGGAACTCGATTACACCGCAATCCTGACGAAGCCTTACTAGGTGAAACGAGTAGATCGCGGAAGGAATCGATCCCGCTCCGTACAGCGCCCGGAAGTGAGAGACAACGGAGCCAGACGGACGGGTGTCTGCTGGCAGACAGCAATAGCGCTGCATCATTCAGCAAGGACATCACGACACTCCAAAAATCAGGGTAAAGATTACAGGACTGTGCTTATAATACGGTAGGAGAGATCCTGACCCGATCACACTACTGTTAACCCCTGCATCCACCAGACTGTTTCATGAACACAGTCTCTTCATCAGCACTTTTCAAAATCAGTGCAGTTTTCTGAGACTTTGCTCTAATTCAGAGGAATCTGTTTCCCAGTGGGGTAAATCGCGAAGCAAGTGTGCCCACAGGGATTGCTTTTATGTTTGTCTTGTCTTACATGTTATGTGTGTTTATTTAATACCGGTATTAATTGAGCCCTTTTAAATTGCACATTTATTCTTTTTTACAAATAAATCACCAATTTTATAGAAATCATAATTGATGTGTCATCTCATGTGTATATGGATATTTAAGTCGCAGTATACTTAGTATTTATTTACCAATACAAACTTAGTGAGCGCTGAACTATATACTTTTTTTAATACATGCTTCCCTTATAGTGGGTCTGTGTAGTGCACCCACCAACAGTTCTCAGCAGCCACTAGTTTGCGAGGTTGCAGGATGGAGTAGCGCAGTTCTTTAACAACCCCCTTTTATATAGTATCTGTACTCTGTTCCACTAAAGCCAGTCTCTTTCCCATGTCCCTCAAATCACAGCCTATTTCCCCCATCGCACTGAGCCAAGTCACTTTTCTTTGTCCTTTCTGAGCCAAGTCTCTTTAACCTGTCTTTCTGAGCTAAGCCTATTTCCCCTGGCCCTCTGTGTTAAGTCTCTTTCCCCCTATTCCTCTGAGCTGTCTCTTTTCCATGTCTTTCTGAGCTGTCTCTTTTCTCCTATCCTTCTGAGCTAGGCCTACTTTCCCCTGGCCCTCTGAGTTAAGTCTCTTTTCCCCTATTCCTCTGAGCTGTCTCTTTTCCATGCCCTTCTGAGCTAAGTCTTTTTTGCCTGATCCCTCAGAGCTAAGCCTCTTTTTCACTGTCCCCCTGAACTAAGTCTCTTTTTCCTGTCCCCCTGAGCTAAGTCTCTTTTCCCTGTCCCTCTGAAGTCTCTTTTTCCCGATCCCCCTGAGCTAAGCCTCTTTTTCACTGTCCCCGAGCTAAGCCTCTTTTTCACTGTCCCCTGAGTTGAGTCTCTTTTTCCCTGTCCCCCTGAGCTAAGTCTCTTTTTCCCTGTCCCCCTGAGCTAAGTCTCTTTTCCCCGATGCCTCTGAGCTAAGCCTCTTTTTCACTGTCCCCCTGAACTAAGTCTCTTTTCCCTGTCTCCCTGAGCTAAGTCTCTTTTCCCTGTCCCTCTGACTAAGTCTCTTTTTCCCGATCCCTATGAGCTAAGCCTCTTTTTCACTGTCCCCGAGCTAAGCCTCTTTTTCACTGTCCCCCTGAGTTAAGCCTCTTTTTCCCTGTTCCCCTGAGCTAAGTCTCTTTTTGCCTGTCCCCTGAGCTAAGTCTCTTTTCCCCGATCCCTCTGAGCTTAGAATCCTTTTCACTGTCCCCTTGAGCTAAGCCTCTTTTTCACTGTCCCCCTGAGCTAAGTCTCTTTTCCTTGTCCCACTGAGCTATGTCTCTTTTCCTTGTCCCACTGAGCTATGTCTCTCTTCCCTGTCCCTCTGAGCTAAGTCTATTTTCCATGTCCCTCTTAACTAATCCTCTTTCTCTGACGTCCTAGTGGATGCTGGGGACTCCGAAAGGACCATGGGGAATAGCGGCTCCGCAGGAGACTGGGCACAAAAGTAAAAGCTTTAAGACTACCTGGTGTGCACTGGCTCCTCCCCCTATGACCCTCCTCCAAGCCTCAGTTAGATTTTTGTGCCCGAACGAGAAGGGTGCAGTCTAGGTGGCTCTCCTGAGCTGCTTAGAAAAAAGTTTAGTTTTAGGTTTTTTATTTTCAGTGAGACCTGCTGGCAACAGGCTCACTGCATCGAGGGACTAAGGGGAGAAGAAGCGAACTCACCTGCGTGCAGAGTGGATTGGGCTTCTTAGGCTACTGGACATTAGCTCCAGAGGGACGATCACAGGCCCAGCCATGGATGGGTCCCAGAGCCGCGCCGCCGTCCCCCTTACAGAGCCAGAAGAGCAGAAGAGGTCCGGAAAAATCGGCGGCAGAAGACGTCCTGTCTTCAATAAGGTAGCGCACAGCACCGCAGCTGTGCGCCATTGCTCTCAGCACACTTCACACTCCGGTCACTGAGGGTGCAGGGCGCTGGGTGGGGGCGCCCTGAGACGCAATATAAACACCTTAGGGGGCAAAAAATGCATCACATATAGCTCCTGGGCTATATGGATGCATTTAACTCATGCCTGTTTTTCCATAAAAAAGCGGGAGAACGGCCGCCGAGAAGGGGGCGGAGCCTATCTCCTCAGCACACTGGCGCCATTTTTCCTCACAGCTCCGTTGGAGGGAAGCTCCCTGACTCTCCCCTGCATTCCTGCACTACAGAAACAGGGTAAAACAAAGAGAGGGGGCGCACTAATTTGGCAGATAAATCTATACAGCAGCTATATAAGGGAAAAACACTTATATAAGGTTATCCCTGTATATATATATAGCGCTCTGGTGTGTGCTGGCAAACTCTCCCTCTGTCTCCCCAAAGGGCTAGTGGGGTCCTGTCCTCTATCAGAGCATTCCCTGTGTGTGTGCTGTGTGTCGGTACGTTGTGTCGACATGTATGAGGAGGAAAATGGTATGGAGGCGGAGCAATTGCCTGTATTAGTGATGTCACCCCCTAGGGAGTCGACACCTGACTGGATGGTCTTATGGAAGGAATTACGTGATAGTGTCAGCACTTTACAAAAGACTGTTGACGACATGAGACAGCCGGCAAATCAGTTAATACCTGTACAGGCGTCTCAAACACCGTCAGGGGCTCTAAAGCGCCCGTTACCTCAGGTGGTCGACACAGACCCAGACACGGACACTGACTCCAGTGTCGACGGTGAGGAAACAAACGTATTTTCCAGTAGGGCCACACGTTACATGATCACGGCAATGAAGGAGGTTTTGAACATTTCTGATACTACAAGTACCACAAAAAAGGGTATTATGTGGGGTGTGAAAAAACTACCCGTAGTTTTTCCTGAATCAGATGAATTAAATGAGGTGTGTGATGAAGCGTGGGTTTCCCCCGATAAAAAACTGCTAATTTCTAAAAAATTATTGGCATTATACCCTTTCCCGCCAGAGGTTAGGGCGCGTTGGGAAACACCCCCTAGGGTAGATAAGGCGCTCACACGCTTATCAAAACAAGTGGCGTTACCGTCTCCTGATACGGCCGCCCTCAAGGAACCAGCTGATAGGAAGCTGGAAAATATCCTAAAAAGTATATACACACATACTGGTATTATACTGCGACCAGCAATCGCCTCAGCCTGGATGTGCAGTGCTGGGGTGGCTTGGTCGGATTCCCTGACTGAAAATATTGATACCCTGGACAGGGACAATATATTATTGACTATAGAGCATTTAGGATGCATTTCTATATATGAGAGATGCACAGAGGGATATTTGCACTCTGGCATCAAGAGTAAGTGCGCTGTCCATTTCTGCCAGAAGAGGGTTATGGACGCGACAGTGGTCAGGTGATGCGGATTCCAAACGGCATATGGAAGTATTGCCGTATAAAGGGGAGGAGTTATTTGGGGTCGGTCTATCGGACCTGGTGGCCACGGCAACGGCTGGGAAATCCACCTTTTTACCCCAGGTCACCTCTCAGCAGAAAAAGACACCGTCTTTTCAGGCTCAGTCCTTTCGTCCCCATAAGGGCAAGCGGGCAAAAGGCCACTCGTATCTGCCCCGGGGCAGAGGAAGGGGAAAAAGACTGCAGCAGACAGCCTCTTCCCAGGAACAGAAGCCCTCCCCCGCTTCTGCCAAGTCCTCAGCATGACGCTGGGGCCTTACAAGCGGACTCAGGCACGGTGGGGGCCCATCTCAAGAATTTCAGCGCGCAGTGGGCTCACTCGCAAGTGGACCCCTGGATCCTGCAGGTAGTATCTCAGGGGTACAAATTGGAATTCGAGACGTCTCCCCCTCGCCGGTTCCTGAAGTCTGCTTTACCAACGTCTCCCCCCGACAGGGAGGCGGTATTGGAAGCCATTCACAAGCTGTATTCCCAGCAGGTGATAATCAAGGTACCCCTCCTACAACAGGGAAAGGGGTATTATTCCACGCTGTTTGTGGTACCGAAGCCGGACGGCTCGGTGAGACCTATTTTAAATCTGAAATCCTTGAACACTTACATACAAAGGTTCAAATTCAAGATGGAATCACTCAGAGCAGTGATAGCGAACCTGGAAGAAGGGGACTATATGGTGTCTCTGGACATCAAGGATGCTTACCTCCATGTCCCAATTTACCCTTCTCACCAAGGGTACCTCAGGTTTGTGGTACAGAACTGTCACTATCAGTTTCAGACGCTGCCGTTTGGATTGTCCACGGCACCCCGGGTCTTTACCAAGGTAATGGCCGAAATGATGATTCTTCTTCGAAGAAAAGGTGTCTTAATTATCCCTTACTTGGACGATCTCCTGATAAGGGCAAGGTCCAGAGAACAGTTAGAGGTCGGAGTAGCACTATCTCAAGTAG
Organism: Pseudophryne corroboree; assembly: GCF_028390025.1. Taxonomy (NCBI): domain Eukaryota; kingdom Metazoa; phylum Chordata; class Amphibia; order Anura; family Myobatrachidae; genus Pseudophryne; species Pseudophryne corroboree. The sequence goes on along the minus strand of NC_086445.1, from coordinate 108,694,809 downwards.
TACTACGACAGCACGGATGGATTCTAAATATTCCAAAATCGCAGCTGATTCCGACGACACGTCTGCTGTTCCTAGGGATGATTCTGGACACAGTACAGAAAAAGGTGTTTCTCCCGGAGGAGAAAGCCAGGGAGTTATCCGACCTAGTCAGGAACCTCCTAAAACCAGGCCAAGTGTCAGTGCATCAATGCACAAGGGTCCTGGGAAAAATGGTGGCTTCTTACGAAGCGATTCCATTCGGCAGATTCCACGCAAGAACTTTTCAGTGGGATCTGCTGGACAAATGGTCCGGATCGCATCTTCAAATGCATCAGCGGATAACCCTGTCTCCAAGGACAAGGGTGTCTCTCCTGTGGTGGTTGCAGAGTGCTCATCTTCTAGAGGGCCGCAGATTCGGCATTCAGGACTGGGTCCTGGTGACCACGGATGCCAGCCTGAGAGGCTGGGGAGAGGTCACACAGGGAAGAAATTTCCAGGGCTTGTGGTCAAGCATGGAAACATCACTTCACATAAATATCCTGGAACTAAGGGCCATTTACAATGCCCTAAGTCAGGCAAGGCCTCTGCTTCAGGGTCAGCCGGTGCTGATCCAGTCGGACAACATCACGGTAGTCGCCCACGTAAACAGACAGGGCGGCACAAGAAGCAGGAGGGCAATGACGGAAGTTGCAAGGATTCTTCGCTGGGCGGAAAATCATGTGATAGCACTGTCAGCAGTGTTCATTCCGGGAGTGGACAACTGGGAAGCAGACTTCCTCAGCAGACACGATCTCCACCCGGGGGAGTGGGGACTTCACCCAGAAGTCTTCCACATGATTGTGAACCGTTGGGAAAAACCAAAGGTGGACATGATGGCGTCCCGCCTCAACAAAAAACTGGACAGATATTGCGCCAGGTCAAGGGACCCTCAGGCAATAGCTGTGGACGCTCTGGTAACACCGTGGGTGTACCAGTCAGTGTATGTGTTCCCTCCTCTGCCTCTCATACCCAAGGTACTGAGAATCATAAGAAGGAGAGGAGTAAGGACTATACTCGTGGCTCCGGATTGGCCAAGAAGGACTTGGTACCCGGAACTTCAAGAGATGCTCACGGAAGACCCGTGGCCTCTACCTCTAAGAAAGGACCTGCTCCAGCAGGGACCATGTCTGTTCCAAGACTTACCGCGGCTGCGTTTGACGGCATGGCGGTTGAACGCCGGATCCTGAAGGAAAAAGGCATTCCAGATGAAGTCATCCCTACCCTGATCAAAGCCAGGAAGGATGTAACTGTGCAACATTATCACCGTATTTGGCGTAAATATGTTGCGTGGTGTGAGGCCAGGAAGGCCCCTACAGAGGAATTTCAACTGGGTCGTTTCCTGCATTTCCTGCAAACAGGACTGTCTATGGGCCTAAAATTAGGGTCCATTAAGGTTCAAATTTCGGCCCTGTCAATATTCTTCCAAAAAGAACTAGCTTCAGTTCCTGAAGTTCAGACGTTTGTCAAGGGGGTACTGCATATACAGCCTCCTTTTGTGCCTCCAGTGGCACCTTGGGATCTCAATGTAGTTTTGGGGTTCCTAAAATCACATTGGTTTGAACCACTCACCACTGTGGACTTAAAATATCTCACATGGAAAGTGGTAATGCTGTTAGCCCTGGCCTCAGCCAGGCGTGTCTCAGAATTGGCGGCTTTATCCTATAAAAGCCCTTACCTAATTTTTCATACGGACAGGGCAGAATTGAGGACTCGTCCTCAATTTCTCCCTAAGGTGGTTTCAGCATTTCACTTAAACCAGCCTATTGTGGTGCCTGCGGCTACTAGGGACTTGGAGGATTCCAAGTTGCTGGACGTAGTCAGGGCCCTGAAAATATATGTTTCCAGGACGGCTGGAGTCAGAAAATCTGACTCGCTGTTTATCCTGTATGCACCCAACAAGCTGGGTGCTCCTGCTTCTAAGCAGACTATTGCTCGTTGGATTTGTAGTACAATTCAGCTTGCACATTCTGTGGCAGGCCTGCCACAGCCAAAATCTGTAAAAGCCCATTCCACATGGAAAGTGGGCTCATCTTGGGCGGCTGCCCGAGGGGTCTCGGCTTTACAACTTTACCGAGCAGCTACTTGGTCAGGGGCAAACACGTTTGCTAAATTCTACAAATTTGATACCCTGGCTGAGGAGGACCTGGAGTTCTCTCATTCGGTGCTGCAGAGTCATCCGCACTCTCCCGCCCGTTTGGGAGCTTTGGTATAATCCCCATGGTCCTTTCGGAGTCCCCAGCATCCACTAGGACGTCAGAGAAAATAAGAATTTACTTACCGATAATTCTATTTCTCATAGTCCGTAGTGGATGCTGGGCGCCCATCCCAAGTGCGGATTGTCTGCAATACTTGTACATAGTTATTGTTACAAAAAATCGGGTTATTATTGTTGTGAGCCATCTTTTCAGAGGCTCCTCTGTTATCATGCTGTTAACTGGGTTCAGATCACAAGTTGTACGGTGTGATTGGTGTGGCTGGTATGAGTCTTACCCGGGATTCAAAATCCTTCCTTATTGTGTACGCTCGTCCGGGCACAGTATCCTAACTGAGGCTTGGAGGAGGGTCATAGGGGGAGGAGCCAGTGCACACCAGGTAGTCTTAAAGCTTTTACTTTTGTGCCCAGTCTCCTGCGGAGCCGCTATTCCCCATGGTCCTTTCGGAGTCCCCAGCATCCACTACGGACTATGAGAAATAGAATTATCGGTAAGTAAATTCTTATTTTTTCCCTGTCCCACTGAGCTAAGTCTCTCTTCCCTGTCCCTCTGAGCTAAGTCTCTTTTCCATGTCCCTCTGAGCTAAGTCTCTTTTCCATGTCCTTCTGAGCTAAGTATCTTTTTCACTGTCCCCCTGAGCTAAGTCTCTTTTTCCCTGTCCCCCTGAGCTAAGTCTCTTTTTCCCTGTCCACCTGAGCTAAGTCTCTTTTCCCTGTCCCCCTGAGCTAAGTCTCTTTTTCCCTGTCCCCCTGAGCTAAGTCTCTTTTTCCCTGTCCCCTTGAGCTAAGTCTCTTTTCCCTGTCCCCCTGAGCTAAGTCTCTTTTCCCCTGTCCCCCTGAGCTAAGTCTCTTTTTCCCTGTCCCCCTGAGCTAAGTCTCTTTTTCCCTGTCCCCCTGAGCTAAGTCTCTTTTTAGCTGTCCCCCTGAGCTAACTCTCTTTTTCCCTGTCCCCGAGCTAAGTCTCTTTTTCCCTGTCCCCTTGAGCATGGAGGGGGCCCTGCCTATTCTAGCAGTACCATGCTCTGCAATACTGGATGGCAGCCCTGGTTGGAGTGATCAGCTGTTGGAGGATACCACAATGTACCTGCTCTATGCTCAATGCTGAGCTAGGTCTCCTGATTCCCCAATTTGTTGGAGTAGGGACACACTGTGCAGTGCCAGAGCAGAGCCTTCTCCCTATGAACATCCCCGGATAAGATAACAGGGCCAATATCACCATGCAGATATGTTGCTACCAACAGTCACCATTATTCTGGGGCATGCTGTAGTTCAACAAGGCATGGTCTCCTCTTGCTGGACAGCCCCACTCCATTTGCTGGCTTTTGGTCCTGCTGTTATGGGTTTGATTATCAGATCCAAGCCATGACTCATGGACCTGGCTGATGGGTGATACTGTAATCAGGGTGAGTGTATCAGATTCTTCCTCATGGATTAACCACTAGTCTTGGGAAGTCACCTTGCATCATCAAAGAGGTCCATGACCACTGGTCTCCCCCTGCCTACCCCTTGAACCAGTGGAGAGGAACTTAACCCCTGGTCTGTGTTCACAGGACACTGGGGCTAGAACCGGTGCTTAAGAACTCAGTGTATAGAACAGGTAATCAATATCCTGTCTGGAATACACTCATGGAAGGTACAACCTGGATACCAGAGCTAAGTGTCTGGAGCCTAAAGGTCAGTGTGCTGATGGGAGATGTGTGCTGAGCGATCTTAACACAGACCGCTCAGCACACATCTCTCCGCCCGCTCAGCACAGCGCAATGTGTGCTGAGCTAGGGGGGCGGACGGGGGGCGCTCATTTCACCCAGCGGGTGAAATGAGCAATGTGCTAGATTGAGCCTGCATGCTGGCCAATCTAGCACCGGTGATAGCGACGCGCGGGACTGTGCATCGCTATCGCGGGGGGGGGGGGGGGGGGGGGGCTACACACGGAGAGTTCAGTGCTTAAATTCTAAGCAATCTAGTCAAATTGCTTAGAATTTAAGCACTGATCTCTCCATGTGTACCCCACTTAAATTCTCAGAGAGAGACATAGATCCAGTGCCTAGTCTGCAAGACCCAGGCTTACCCACCTAGTGGAGACTCAGTACGAACCTTGAGCACCCTTAGAACACGACCACCAACAGGCACACATTGGAGAGTGAACACACACATAGGAGGAAGTTCCTTATTATTCCAACAGTGTGTTTGTGTCGGGTGCAGGTATAAATAGGGAACTCTTGCAGAGAATAGAAGGACACAGTCATGTGAGTGCAGTGTACAGGTAGTGACTGGATACTAGCGTTTGCCTGATCAGAACCTTCACCGCTGGACATTAGAAGAATATCTAAGTTCCAGGTTTGTGACATCTACGTTCCAGATGCATATCACTATACAGGCAGTCACTGACACATTTCTCCACACTATAACACAGCGGTTTATCAAATGTGCTCTAACTGCATGGTTTATTTCACTGTTTGAAGATTAACAAATTAAGGGCCTGATTCAGACCTGACTACAGGTGTGCTGCAGCAGACACATTGCTGATTAGCGTTAATCTGCAGCTGCGCAAAATTCATTCCAAGTATGTGCAGAACAGGGCATGTGATCTCGCTTCACTTCCCCTCTGCCACTCCCTGATTGACAGGCAGCAGCATTCAGTGGGTGAGGAGGGGGCGGGAGGAGGCCTGGATTCCCAGAAATGGGGGTGGTCGCCCCTGTATTCAGGGAGGGGAATTACAGGGGTCTTTGTGTCACCATTCAGACTTCCTGGCCCTGCAGCCCCCGCTTCCATCGGTCAGCTGAGTTAGCTGGAGCTTACTCAGCTGCCCATCTGCGTGGAACATAGCGACCGATGGTCGCGGTGTAAGATCCCAGCTACATGCAGGAAGTGTCTCTTTTACTGAGACTTCTCCTGTATATCACTCCTTCACATCGGATAGAAATACAATGCTGCTTGCATACAGCATGGCATTTCTGTCCATCTCGGAATCAGGCCCTAAGTTCACAGCACATGCCACTTACATAAAATCCCATACCTTAGTCCCTCAATTTATAGACCCTTTCACAGTACACTTTCAACCCTGGTTATTGCCGGGTTGGTTCCTTTTACCTCAACCCGGGTCATCAATTAAAACACCATGGATGCATAGGTGTTTCTATAATGGGTGCAGTGTGTGCGGTGCACATGGGCCCCTGGGGGGCCCACACCGCACACACTGCACCCATAGAATATACTTACCCCTCCGGAGTCCAGCAATGGAGGCCCTGCTGTGCAGGCACAGATCACTTGGAAAATGGCCACCGCGGCCATTTCCAAGTGATTTGCGCATGCGCACTGGAGGTGTCCCCGGGAACAAGGTGCGGGCGCCATGTTCCCGGAGACCTGTGCATGCGCAGTAGACTCTGGCATTATGCTGCCGGAGAGGAGGGGGCCCGCGACGGAGGCTGCGTGCCGGTCCCCTCCTCTCTTAGAACGCCCCTGCATGGATGTCATTTTAAATGGACTATTTTTGGCTCAGAAAGATGAGGCGTCAGGAGGGGACAAAAGAAGAGGGTGGGGACAGCTCGCAGCATTGCAGGAATCATGGCTGACAGATCTGTTTTATACACAATTGCATCTTTAACTGTTCCAGTAAGCTGCCTAGCAATCTCTCCCTCACCCCTAATTCCTAATAGCTGCTTGACCTCCTCAGGAATCCAATTTGCCATGGCTCTGTATAAGTGCAGATAATGCTCTCTGTTCTCTCCTGTGTAGCAGGGCTCAGGCTGCTGACATCATCAAGGCACACAAAGAACAGCCAATCAGCACTTTTACATGAATGCAGGGTTGAATAACCTGGGTTGGACACTTTATACCCCTTTCACATCTCCAATACCAGATCCCACCTGGGAATTGGAAACGGGTCCTTCGTGGGTGAAATCCGTCATTGGAGACTCTCCTACCCCTTTCGCGGCTTCCAGACCCGGCAATATGTCGGGTTGGTTGCCATAGCTGCGGGGGGCAGAGCTCATCTCCACTCCGCCTCTCCCTATATAGTAAACGGGTCCCAGGTCGCATCGACCCGGGAATCCATTTATGCAGCCATTGACCCAGTATTCATCCCGGGAATAACACTGCTTATAACCCGGGTTGAATTATCGGGTCAGGCGACCCGGGAATTCAGACATGGTGCTTTCACACCGCACACTGACCCGCATATTGCCGGGTAGATACCGGGTTATTTGTGCGGTGTGAAAGGGGTATTAGAGTGCACATTGACCCGAATCCAACCCGCGTTTAACACAGCTTTTATACCAGGTTGAAATGCAGGGTTACTTTACCAGGGATACGCAAAAAGTGGTGCTTTTAGACTGCACCCCGACCCGGGTTGAGCCGGCTTGACCTGGCAATATCCCGGGATATATTTGCCGTGTGAGGGGTATCACTGTAAAATAAATATGTTTATTTATTTACTTATTCCTGTATTGCCAGTTATGTACTTACTTAGTGCACACATATTCCACTGCACCTTACAGAGAACCTTTGGCCATTCACATCAGTCCCTGCCCCAGTGGAGTTTACAATCTATAGTCACATGTACACGCATATACATATACAGTATGCTAGGGATAATTTTCTGTCAGAATCCAATTAATGTAGCTGTACTGTATGTTTTTGGATGTTGGCAGAGGGTGAACAACGCCCAGTGGGCGAGATACAGTATGATGGCAATTGAGCAGCTGAAAAAGCCCCCTCGGACTATACTCGAGTCAGTGCAGTGGGAAGGAGTGGGGACACGGGGGGCAGTCAGTGCAGTGGAAAGGAGGGACACAGAGGGCACAGCGTGCGCCTCTCCTGTGTCCCTCCTGCGTCTCTGGCGGCAGCGGCGGGTCTGTTAAATGAAGTACCCGTTCGTGAGCTCTGATTGGCTCACGAACCGGCACTTCATTTAACAGACCCGCTGCGGCCGCCGGAGACGTAGGAGGGACACAGGAGCGGCGCGCGATGTGCCCTCTGTGTCCCTCCTTCACAAGACAGCGTGGGAGGGTAAGTTACCGTATACCTGGCACTGGGGGAGCATATTTGGCACTTGGGGGGGGCATATGTGGCACTGAGGGGGTATATCTGGCAGTATGAGGGTATATCTGGCACTGTGGGGGCATATCTGGCACTATGAGGGCATATCTGGCACTGTGGGGGAATATCTGGCAGTGTGAGGGCATATCGGGCACTGTGGGGGCATATCTGGCACTATGAGGGCATATCTGGCACTGTGGGGGCATATCTGGCAGTGTGAGGGCATATCTGGCACTGTGGGGGCATATCTGGCAGTGTGAGGGCATATATGGCAGTGTGAGGGCATATCTGGCACTGTGGGGGTATATCTGGCAGTTTGAGGGCTGTGTACAGCTAGAGCTGCATTTCCCACCCTAGGCTTATACTCGAGTCAATAAGTTTTCCCAGGTTTTTGTGGTAAAATTAGGTGCCTCGGCTTATATTCGGGTCGACTTATACTCGAGTGTATACGGTAATCTCAGTGCCCCATGGAACATTAACCTGCTGTTAATTATTAGACTTTTTTAACATACAAGAAAGAAAATGATGCAAAACAGAGCACAGCATCAGAGTTTACAATCTACCTTAATTAGTGATATACAAGGTGCTCAAGGCAAAGCCTATGTTATTTCAAGGATTATGATTCTTAAGGGAAGTTCACTACTGTACATTACTGTGTATTTAGGCATCAGAGCAGTCGGAGATAATTGTACTGCAGATAAGGCTGATGCGCATGTAAATGTGTGTCCTCAAGCAGTAATCAGATTTGTATTCATGAGTAGTGGAAAGAGAACAAAAGACTCTCTTAGTTAGTTGAATAATGATGATTGATCACAAGTACAAAGGAATTAAGTAAAGAAATTTGCTAACAAAGTGAAGTCAGTTTGGGCCGATCACTACTTGAACTTTTAGTATAAATTCATTTAAAGTTTCGCAGTTGTATTAATAGCTCAGATGTCACTGCAGAGGTGACATTCAGAAAACATTCATACTGACACTAAAATCCGGTGGCAGCAAGGGACTAATTGGTCATATACCTTTGTGTGTGAGTGTGTATACAGTATATATATATATATACACTGCTCAAAAAAATGAAGGGAACACTTAAACAACACAATGTTACTCCAAGTCAATCACACTTCTGTGAAATCAAACTGTCCACTTAGGAAGCAACACTGATTGACAATCAATTTCACATGCTGTTGTGCAAATGGAATAGACAACAGGTGGAAATTATAGGCAATTAGCAAGACACCCCCAATAAAGGAGTTGTTCTGCAGGTGGTGACCACAGACCACTTCTCAGCTCCTATGCTTTCTGGCTGATGTTTTGGTCACTTTTGAAAGCTGGCGGTGCTTTCACTCTAGTGGTAGCATGAGACGGAGTCTACAACCCACACAAGTGGCTCAGGTAGTGCAGCTCATCCAGGATGGCACATCAATGCGAGCTGTGGCAAGGTTTGCTGTGTCTGTCAGCATAGTGTCCAGAACATGGAGGCGCTACCAGGAGACAGGCCAGTACATCAGGAGACGTGGAGGAGGCCATAGGAGGGCAACAATCCAGCAGCAGGACCGCTACCTCCGCCTTTGTGCAAGGAGCAACAGGAGGAGCACTGCCAGAGCCCTGCAAAATGACCTCCATCAAGCCACAAATGTGCATGTTTCTACTCAAATGATCAGAAACAGACTCCATGAGGGCCCGACGTCCACAGGTGGGGGTTGTGCTTACAGCCCAACACCGTGCAGGACGTTTGGCATTTGCCAGAGAACACCAAGATTGGCAAATTCGCCACTGGCGCCCTGTGCTCTTCACAGATGAAAGCAGGTTCTCACTGAGCACATGTGACAGATGTGACAGAGTCTGGAGACGTCAAGGAGAACGTTCTGCTGCCTGCAACATCCTCCAGCATGACCGGTTTGGCAGTGGGTCAGTAATGGTGTGGGGTGGCATTTCTTTGGGGGGCCGCACAGCCCTCCATGTGCTTGCCAGAGGTAGCCTGACTGCCATTAGGTACCGAGATGAGATCCTCAGACCCCTTGTGAGACCATTTGCTGGTGTGGTTGACCCTGGGTTCCTCCTAATGCAAGACAATGCTAGACCTCATGTGGCTGGAGTGTGTCAGCAGTTCCTGCAAGACGAAGGCATTGATGCTATGGACTGGCCCGCCCGTTCCCCATACCTGAATCCAATTGAGCACATCTGGGACATCATGTCTCGCTCCATCCACCAACGCCACATTGCACCATAGTCTGTCCAGGAGTTGGCGGATGCTTTAGTCCAGGTCTGGGAGGAGATCCCTCAGGAGACCATCCGCCACCTCATCAGGAGCATGCCCAGGCATTGTAGGGAGGTCACACAGGCACGTGGAGGCCACACACACTACTGAGCCTCATTTTGACTTGTTTTAAGGACATTACATCAAAGTTGGATCAGCCTGTAGTGTGTTTTTCCACTTTAATTTTGAGTGTGACTCCAAATCCAGACCTCCATGGGTTAATAAATTTGATTTCCATTGATAATTTTTGTGTGATTTTGTTGTCAGCACATTCAACTATGTAAAGAAGAAAGGCCCTCATTCCGAGTTGATCGGTCGGTATTTTTCATCGCATCGCAATGAAAATCCGCTTAGTACGCATGCGCAATATTCGCACTGCGACTGCGCCAAGTAATTTAACAATGAAGATAGTATTTTTACTCACGGCTTTTTCATCGCTCCGGCGATCGTAATGTGATTGACAGGAAATGGGTGTTACTGGGCGGAAACACGGCGTTTTATGGGCGTGTGGATGAAAACGCTACCGTTTCCGGAAAAAACGCAGGAGTGGCTGGAGAAACGGGGGAGTGTCTGAGCGAACGCTGGGTGTGTTTGTGACGTCAAACCAGGAACGACAAGCACTGAACTGATCGCACAGGCAGAGTAAGGTTGAAGTTACTCAGAAACTGCAAAGTAGTTTGTAATCGCAATATTGCGAATACATCGGTCGCAATTTTAAGAAGCTAAGATACACTCCCAGTAGGCGTAGGCTTAGCGTGTGTAACTCTGCTAAATTCGCCTTGCGACCGATCAACTCGGAATGAGGGCCAAAGTATCTTATAAGAATATTTCATTCACTCAGATCTAGGATGTGTTATTTTAGTGTTCCCTTTATTTTTTTGAGCAGTATATATATATATATATATATATATATATATATATATAAAACAATATTGAATGGTACGGCACTCAGAGGTTTTTTTTGCAGGTGAGTATATTCAAATAGCTTTAGCAGGACATCATATCAACAACGTTTCAGTGCACCGTCATCAGGATGTCATACTGCTTCAAATGTCTTTTCTATTTGAAGCAGTATTACATCCTCATGTCGGTGCATACGTGCACCGAAACGTTGATGATATGATGTCGTGCTAAAGCTATTTGAATATACTCACCTGCAAAAAAACCTCTGAGTTCCGTCCCATATAAATATATATATGTATGTATGAATGCATTTCTTTATTGCATTACATATCACCACATTTGCTAGGCAAATTCTAAAAATGAAAGCATACATAGTACTTTAGGGGACAGCTTTAAGCCTTCCTTAATTATACTGGGGCGGAGAATGGTAATTTGTCTCCTTCATTCCCAGGAAGGTGTATAGACAACATCCAAAGCATATTTGGAAATATTTAACGTATAAAGTATCTATCTAGAGTCTAAATCGGTGGTGAGAAACTTAGATTTTTATAAGTGACTTACAAGTTGGACACAATCTTGAGGAACAGCATCAGAATACTATGGATGAGATTTATCAAATCTTGGAGAACGTGGAGAAGTTGAAGCCAATGAGCTTTCTAGTAGTCTGTAAAATTACAATTATCTATGTACAATATTTGATAAATCTCCCCCTATATGAGATGAGAAAACCAACATGAAGTGTTTACAAAGCACAAACACAGAGATTATGGGGCGCACTGGTTTCCACCTCTTAAACAGTGTATAATGTAGTAAACAGGTATATAGTTTAGTAGTGCAGAAAGGTATAAGTACATAATCACATAATCAAAAATATATTGCGTGTCCAGGCCAGTGGTGCTCCCTAGAGTAATACGCAATGCAAACAATAGCAAGAGAGACAGAGAACCCTTATTTCTGGGGCACGCTTGTATAATATAAAACGTAACTTTATACTAAAAATGAAATATAAGATGTATGCCAACTCGCTCAGGGTACAGATATATGATTCTCCCATGAACATCTGAACGTGTAAATTGCAATTCTAAGGTCAGGATTTAAATAATAGTATAGTGTATAGGATTATCAATCTCCAGTAGTAATATAGTAGGTGCTAACAGACAGGGCCGGTTCTTAGCTTTGTGGCGCCCCGGGCAAAATATAGGGGCGTGGCTTCAAATGGGGGCGTGATCACGACGCTGAAAGAAAAAATTAAATAAAAAAAAAGTATACTTACCATCCCCGTTCCTGATCCAGACCGCTGCAGACCCCCTCCGCCGGCGGCGCCGCTCTTCTCCTCTCCTCTCTTCTCTTCGATCTATGGGAGAGACGTTATTACGTCTCTCCCATAGAACAGCATAGACACTAGAGGTCAATTATGACCCCTAGTGTCTGTGCCACTATGCTGTGCGGTGCGCGATGACGTCATCTCGCATCGCACAGCAAAGGTCCTCTACATGAAGGGAAACTAGACCGTAGCGTCTAGTTTCCCTTCATGGAGAGGACCTTTGCTGTGCGGTGCACGATGATGTCATCGCGCACCGCACAACTAAGGTCTTCTCAATGAAGGGAAACTAGACGCTACGCGTCTGATTCCCTTCAAAGCGGGAGGGCACTGCGGGGGGCACAGTGGCGGATCTTGCCCTGGTGCGGCGCCCTCCGAATGGCGCCGGCGCCCTCCGGAAGGCGGCGCCCCGGGCAAAAGTACTGCTTGCCCGTGGCAAGAACCGCCACTGCTAACAGAGATATATGGGACAAGATTCTCACTAAGAGGTACATTTACTAAGCAGTGATAAGAGCGGAGAAGTGAGCCAGTGGAGAAGTACCCATGGCAACCAATCAGCACTGAAGTAACATCTATCATTTGCATACTATAAAATGATACAGAGCTGCCGATTGGTTGATGGGGAAATTTCTCCACTGGCTCACTTCTCCGCTCTTATCACTGCTTAGTAAATGTTCCCCTAAATTAGTAATCTCCCTTTAATACACAGGAGAGTTAGACAATAGTCATATTTAATGTGACCCAATGAGATATACAACAAATAAGAGGGAGAATGGTATATCAACTTGTGATATGTCTGACAGGTAGTAGAGATTTACAATACTCAATCACAAGGTAGGTCTCTCTTGCCAACATTAACTACCTCTACTTATGTCATATCCCTAAGCATGGTTCTCAAATGAAAAAAATTACCATTATAGTGTATTTACTTATTCTCACTACACACAGTGAATAAGGTTGACTGACACATTTAGGATACAGTATGCAATCTACTGAGTTACAAGGCAAAGGAATGTAGAATACAACACATTGTAGTTAACGTTGTATCTGGTAAATACATATACAGAGATGGAGCCTCCGTTGTCTTTGCTCTTTTTGTGACTAGGCGCGCCCACCTGGGCGCACCTAGTCACTGTGAGCGTCTCCGTCTGGATGGGCGGATGCGCCCGGACTGAGACGCGCCCCATACACTTGAATGGAGAGTGTCTCCCGTTCTGAATGGGAGTGTCTCTGTGCACTTCCAGCATGACTAGGTGGACGGATCGCCTAGTCACGCCGTGAGTGCACGCCTGCGACTAGGCAGGCAAAGATAACGGAGGCTCCATCTGTATCAATACTGCAGATGCGATTTAGTATGCAGAAATAAATATAAAATATATTACACATATCATCCTGTTGGTGTTAATGTATCCAAATGATAGTAACGGGTTCACTACGATATGCCGGTGGTCGGGCTCCCGGCGACCAGCATACCGGCGCCGGGAGCCCAACCGCCGGCTTACCGACAGTGTGGCGAGCGCAAATGAGCCCCTTGCGGGCTTGCTGCGCTCGCCACACTACGGGCACGGTGGCGCGCTACGCGCGCCACACTATTTTATTCTCCCTCCAGGGGGGTCGTGGACCCCCATGAGGGAGAATAAGTGTCAGTATGACGGCTGTCGGGCTCCCGGCGCCGGTATGCTGGTCGCCGGGAGCACGACCGCCGGCATACTGAAGACCACCCGATAGTAACAATATGACGCCTTGTTACATGAACAATAAAAGATAGGGTGTCATGAGGTCAATAAGGAGTGTAAAGTAGGAAAAAGTGGCTGTATAGTGTGTATCAGACTTCTACTGTTCGGGGTCTGTCATGTGACATAGGACCCCCAATGAGAGAACTTATTGTGATACACAGTTATAAAGCAAGAGAAGCCGACATTTATAGTAATCCCATATATTACCCAGTAGTCACATGGGTAAATGTGTAATGTATAAATGAGATAAGGCTGGTTAAATGGGGATCTGGTATATATCCAGAACACTTTCAAGAGTTAAAGAAATATATGTGAAACTAATCCCACCTGCAGTATTGATACATTGGGTCTAATTCAGATCTGATCACTGGGCTGCAGTTTTTGCTGCCCTGCGATCAGATAGTCAACGCCTACAGTGGGAGTGTATTTTCGCTGTGCAAGTGTGCAATCACATGTGTAGCAAAGCTGTACAAACTGATTTTGTGCAGTCTCTGCGCAGCCCAGGACTTACTCTTCCAGTGCGATTGAATCCTGCTGATCGGGGCCGGAGCTGACGTCAGACACCACCCCTGAAAACGCTTGAGCCCACCTGCTTTTTTCCGGACACTCCCTGAAAACGGTCAGTTGCCACCCACAAACGGCCTCTTCCTGTCAATCACCTTGCGAATGCCCGTGCAAATGGATCCTCTGCGCCATCCCATCGCTGACCGGCGAAGTCCGTTGCAGCCGTTACCAGATACAACATTACTTACATTGTATGCAATGTGGTTAGGTGTGCTGGTCCTGCGCGTGGTGACTCCATAAGCTGCCGAATGAGTGGTCAACCTGGCTACCCTAAAAGAGCCAAGGTAATATTTGTACAGAGAAACGGTGTTCACTCTTTTTGGCGCTGGTCACACATGCACTGAGATACGAAATATATAAAACTTTATTTTCTAGCTTTGGACCAATGGACCATAAAATCAATATAATGCCTAACTTTGTAGATTAATATCACATGTAATATACATAGCAAGTGAGGACAATGTACAGCCTTGAGGAAGGGATAAGTCATCCCGAAACGCATCGGCCATACTTTGTTTGCTTGATAGCTTTCTATGTGGGTGACGTCATCTCCTGACGGTCGGACTTGTTAGTGACCGGAAAAAGGAATTGACTTTGTAACCGTGGTGGGCAGGACTGTCTTTATAAATTGGTAAGTCTGTATTTGTTCTTTATGCTTGACAAAAGCCCATTAAAGGGCTGAAACGTTGCTGAACCTATTGGTCTTTGTTTCATTAACAGAGTGCCGCCGCTGGATTCTATATGCACGATCTGCCTTGCGGCAGGACGAATGGATGGCACTCGGCCCAAATATATATATATATATACACACACACACACACACACACACACACACACACACACACACACACACACACACGCTGTATATAAATAAACAAAAGTTACGTTTTATATTATACAAGATTGCCCCAGAAAAAGAGTTCTCTTTCTCTTTTGCTATTGTTTGCTGTGTTTACAAAAGCACAAAAGAGGATCAAATGAAAGCCATTGTAATCTGTATTATGAAAACTGGCGAAGGCTGAATCTGGTTTCCATGTAAGGCAAGCCATGCACCAGAATGTTATCATTCCAACCAGCCAACTGGTTAGCTGGTTGGAATGATAATCTGGTAGTGTGTGGCAGCAAGCAATTATCAGCCGTTTGTTCCCACATAGTGAAAAATGGTAAAGATGGCTTGTCCAACTAGGTGGGAAAATCAAACATCTTTTAAAGAAAATAAGGAGTCTTAAAGGGCACTATACATGATTGAACAGAGTTCTTCTCCGTTTCAAGTGAAGTATACAAAAATACATGTCACAAACAATACCCTTATGTCTACTTATTAATGATAAATCATCCATTCATACTTGTGAACAGTATACCAGGTATAGGGTTCACCAAAATCACCAATAAATGTATTTGGAATAAATTAGTTACCAGGGCTCACCAGAGGGTAATGGTAAATACCAAATATAATTACTGAAGTATACAGCATATTCCACACACTCTGTTGGTAATGATCATCTCCTTCTAGCGGAAGACATGGAACATAGGGGGGCATTCCAACCTGATTGCACGCTAGTTTTTTTCGCTGCGCTGCGATCAGGTCAGAACTGCGCATGCATATGCACCGCAATGCACAGGCACGTCGTATGGGTACAAAGCGGATCGTTGCTGTGCGATGGATACTATAGTGCAGGCATGTCCAAACTGCGGCCCTCCAGCTGTTGAAAAATTACATATCCCAGCATGCCCTGACACAGTTTTGCTGTCAGAGAATGCTAAAGCTGTGTCAGGGCATGCTGGGATGTGTAGTATCTCAACAGCTGGAGGGCCACAGTTTGGACATGCCTGCTATAGTGTATGGAATGCAATATTAAAAATTAACTAACTAGATGGTCTACACAGTATAGGCTGTAAAAAACATAGTGAACTAAAATAAATAACATAAATGGTCAGGAAAAGGTTAAACATCCCAAAATAAATAAATTCACAAACATAATACAACCAGTAGGAGACAGAAGTACACTTTCTAACCACACATTCTCCCACTTCATGGTAAGGTGTCTGTCTCTTCTTCCTGGAAGCTACTCTCTGGTCCTGGCACTGATACACACACACACACACACACACACACACACACACACACACACACACACACACACACACACACACACACTAGAGATGAGCAGGTTCGGTTCCTCGGGATCCGAACCCCCCCGAACTTCACCTATTTTACACGGTTCCGAGGCAGCCTCGGATCTTTCCGCCTTGCTCGGCTAACCATAACGCGCCCTAACGTCATCATCCCGCTGTCGAATTCTCGCAAGATTCGCATTCAATATAAGGAGCCGCGCATCGCCGCCATTTTCACTCGTGCTTTGGAGATTGAACGGAGAGGACGTGGCTGCGTTCTCTCCCTGAAAAGCTTCGTAATCTGTGCTCAGTGTGCTGCAAATATCTGTGCTCAGTGTGCTGCAAATAATCTGTGCTCAGTGTGCTGAAAATATCTAGGTTCTCTGCCTGAAAAAGCTCCATATCTGTGCTCAGTGTGCTGCAAATATCTGATCAGTGTGCTGCATTGTGGGGACTGGGGACCACCAGTATATAATATATACTTTTCTATAGCTTCTATACTGCTTGTCAGGACACACATGGGTCACAGTTACACAGCTCTGTACTGATATATACAATAATATATATACTTTTTTATAGCTTCTATACTGCTTGTCAGGACACATGTGTCACAGTTACACCGCTCTGTACTGATATACAGTAATATTATATATACTTTTCTATAGCTTCTATACTGCTTGTCAGGACACATGGGTCACAGTTACACCGCTCTGTACTGATATATACAAAAATATATATTCTTTTCTATAGCTTCTATACTGCTTGTCAGGACACGTGTCACAGTTACACCGCTCTGTGCTGATGTACAGTAATATTATATATATTTTTCTATAGCTTCTATACTGCTTGTCAGGACACATGTGTCACAGTTACACCGCTCTGTACTGATATATACAATAATATATATACTTTTCTTATTTTCTATAGCTTCTATACTGCTTGTCAGGACACATGTGTCACAGTTACACCGCTCTGTACTAATATACAGTAATATTATATTGACTTTTCTATAGCTTCTATACTGCTTGTCAGGACACATGTATCACAGTTACACCGCTCTGTACTAATATACAGTAATATTATATACTTTTCTATAACTTCTATACTGCTTGTCAGGACACATGTGTCACAGTTACACCGCTCTGTACTAATATACAGTAATATTATATACTTTTCTATAACTTCTATACTGCTTGTCAGGACACATGTATCACAGTTACACCGCTCTGTACTGATATACAGTAATATTATATATACTTTTCTATAGCTTCTATACTGCTTGTCAGGACACATGGGTCACAGTTACACCGCTCTGTACTGATATATACAAAAATATATATACTTTTCTATAGCTTCTATACTGCTTGTCAGGACACATGTGTCACAGTTACACCGCTCTGTACTAATATACAGTAATATTATATATACTTTTCTATAACTTCTATACTGCTTGTCAGGACACATGTATCACAGTTATACCGCTCTGTACTGATATACAGTAATATTATATATACTTTTCTATAGCTTCTATACTGCTTGTCAGGACACATGTGTCACAGTTACACCGCTCTGTACCGATATACAGTAATATTATATATACTTTTCTATAGCTTCTATACTGCTTGTCAGGACACATGTGTCACAGTTACACCGCTCTGTACTAATATATACAATAATATATATACTTTTCTATAGCTTCTATACTGCTTGTCAGGACACATGGGTCACAGTTACACCGCTCTGTACTGATATATACAATAATATATATACTTTTCTATAGCTTCTATACTGCTTGTCAGGACACATGGGTCACAGTTACACCGCTCTGTACTGATATACAGTAATATTATATACACTTTTCTATAGCTTCTATACTGCTTGTCAGGACACATGAGTCACAGTTACACCGCTCTGTACTGATATATACAATAATATATATACTTTTCTATAGCCTCTATACTGCTTGTCAGGACACGTGTCACAGTTACACTGCTCTGTACTGATATATACACAATAATATATATATTTTTCTATAGCTTCTGTACTGCTTGTCAGGACACATTGGTCACAGTTACACCGCTCTGTACTGATATACAGTAATATTATATATACTTTTCTATAGCTTCTATACTGCTTGTCAGGACACATGTGTTACAGTTACACCGCTCTGTACTGATATACAGTAATATTATATATACTTTTCTATAACTTATATACTGCTTGTCAGGACACATGTGTCACAGTTACACCCCTCTGTACTGATATATACAATAATATATATACTTTTCTATAGCTTCTATACTGCTTGTCAGGACATATGTGTCACAGTTACACTGCTCTGTACTGATATATACAATAATATATATACTTTTCTATAGCTTCTATACGGCTTTTCAGGACACATGTGTCACAGTTACACCGCTCTGTACTGATATACAGTAATATTATAAATACTTTTCTATAGCTTCTATACTGCTTTTCAGGACACATGGGTCACAGTTACACCGCTCTGTACTGATATATACAATAATATATATACTTTTCTATAGCTTCTATACGGCTTTTCAGGACACATGTGTCACAGTTACACCGCTCTGTACTGATATACAGTAATATTATAAATACTTTTCTATAGCTTCTATACTGCTTGTCAGGACACATGGGTCACAGTTACACCGCTCTGTACTGATATATACAGTAATATATATACTTTTCTATAGCTTCTATACGGCTTTTCAGGACACATGTGTCACAGTTACACCGCTCTGTACTGATATACAGTAATATTATATATACTTTTCTATAGCTTCTATCCTGCTTGTCAGGACACATGTGTCACAGTTACACTGCTCTGTACTGATATATACAATAATATATATACTTTTCTATAGCTTCTATACTGCTTTTCAGGACACATGTGTCACAGTTACACCGCTCTGTACTGATATACAATAATATTATATTGACTTTTCTATAGCTTCTATACTATCCCTCTTTTCTCCTTGCTATAATTGGGGGTATGCTATAGGTAGTAGTGTGATATAGTGGATAGCAGGGCCGGACTGGGACCAATAATAGGCCCTGGCATTTTTGAAGCACACAGGCCCACTTCGGTATCAGCATCTGACTCCTCCCCTTACTATTCCTGACTCCTCCTACTTCTTAGTCTATGCTCTTACAAATATAATGAATATTATAACAACATACAAGTGTACATCATTCTGTATTAAAATACACACAACCATTGGTTGAAGTGGAAATGTTGAAGTGGGGGTATGGAAAAATAAAGGTTGTAACTTAGCGCGCGCGCTCCAGAAAAGGGGCGTTGATACGCACGTGCCCCATTCACTAGAATGAGAGCGTCTGTGTGCACTCCCGGCGGGGCTAATCGGTGACCAATCAGACAGAGAGTGTCTCATATAGGTACTGCGTGCACGCGTCGAAGGAGCGCGCGCCAAAAATATGGGTGTGGCCAATTAAAATGTGACGTGATACACAGACATATGCCCCCAATAGTGCAGTGCCAGATCCACAATTGCCCCCACAGTGCCAGGTATACAAATGCCCCCACAGTGCCAGATCCACAAATGCCCCACAGTGCCAGGTATACAAATGCCCCCACAGTGCCAGACCCACAAATGCCCCCGCAGTGCCAGATCCAAAATTGCCCCACAGTGCCAGGTATACAAATGCCCCCATTGTGCCAGATCCACAAATGCCCCCACAGTGCCAGATCCACAAATGCCCCACAGTGCAAGGTATACAAATGCCCCCACAGTGCCAGATCCACAAATGCCCCCACAGTGCCAGATCCACAAATGCCCCCACAGTGCCAGATCCACAATTGCTCCCACAGTGTCAGACACTGTGGGGGCAATTGTGGATCTGGCACCGTGGGGGCAATTGTTTACCTGACAGGTATACAAATGCCCCCCATGTGCCAGGTATATAAATGCCCCCACAGTACAGGTAAACAATTGCCCCCACAGTGCCAGCCAATTGCCCTCACAGTGCCAGGTATACAAATGCCCCCACAGTGCCAGGTAAACAATTGCCCCCGCAGTGCCAGCCAATTGCCCCCACAGTGCCAGGTATACAAATGCCCCCACAGTGCCAGTCAATTGCCCCCACAGCAGTGCCATGCTGCTTACTGCTGCTGCTGCTCCTCCGGCTGTGATGTGAGGGTGTCAGGAGCTCAGAGCGCGCCAGCGCGGCTATGTCTGGCGGCGTGTAGCGGACTTCAAACCAGCCGCCGGTTCGTGAGCCAATCAGAGTTAGTGGACCGGCAGCGGCGGCTCCTGATTGGCTGCCGGTCCGTGAGCTCTGATTGGCTCACGAACCGGCGGCTGGTTTGACACAAGAGGGGGTCGGCTGGACCGGCCCATTTGGCCATCGGCCCTTCTGGCATTTGCCAGATGGCCAGTCCGGCCCTGGTGGATAGTGAGATTAGGTCCCCCAGAGTATTAGGGCTCCCATACTATGAGATACTCTTTGTCACATCTGTTATAGAGGACAAATCAAGAGAAAGACATGCAGTGTAGCCATGCATGTGCAGGTAAGGAGGTTGCACTTACTTCTGCTGCTCAGTCAGACACATCTAGGGTCTTCAAAGCCAGAGTTATAGTCAGGCGAAGTGAAGGAAAATACAGACAGAGTGTAAGTCAGATGGAGACGGTGATAACAGAGCTAGAGTGGATGTCAGATAACGTCAAGGGTAACAGAGCCAGAGTGGTTGTCAGATGATGCCTGAGATAACATAGCCAGAGTGGTTGTCAGATGATGTCGGAGATAACAGTACCAGAGTGGTTGTCAGATGATGCCAGAGATAACAGAGCCATAGTGGTTGTTAGATCATGCCAGAGATAACAGAGCCAGAGTGGTTGTTAGATCATGCCAGAGATAACAGAGTCAGAGTGGTTGTCAGATGATGCCAGAGATAACAGTGCCAGAGTGGTTGTCAGATGATGCCAGAGATAACAGAGCCAGAGTGGTTGTCAGATGATGCCAGAGATAACAGAGCCAGAGTGGTTATCACGGACAACAGAAATAGAGTGATTAGTAAATGATGTCAATCACCTCCTAACTGCCATGTCACAGCCTGGGTTTAAAAAATGACAGTTAGGAGTTGATTGGCTGCTACTTTATCTCCATCCACTTTCTCTCCGTTCAAGACTTAGTAAATAGACCCGCAAGTTCTGGAAAGTCCTTCTGTCTCTTTCTGGTGATAGTACCATAGAGGCAAGCCAGATTAAGGGCCATATGCACCTGGGGCTAAAAATGTACAAGGGCCTACACTGAGAAGGGGAGGAGCTGTGATCAGTGCTGTGTGGGTGTGGCCAGGGCACATGGGTGTATACAATCTGTACACTAGCAGTCCCACAGTCTCCCTAAATACATAAAAATATTGCATCATTTTGGGAGAAAACTTGTATTTATGGCCCGTTGTGCAGCTGATGATGGGCCTGTGTTTATGCAGAGGCCTGGAGCTGTAGCTCCATTTGCTTCATTGTTAATCTGGCCCTGCATAGAGACAACAGGCCTGATTCAGAGGCACATACAATGCCGATGTTTACATAGTTAAGCAATTTTTTGCTACTGTGGGGTAAATTTACTAAGATTCGTATTTTCCCGTTTCAGGTCAAAGTTCAATCACGAATGACATCGAAAGTGTAAAACTGCAACTTTTTGAATTTGTTACGATGGATTTACTAAGCTGTCGTATTCGGGTTTTTCTTTTCTTCCGATGTCGATGTTATTCGTGTTTTTTTTGTGTTTTTTACGGCAGTGATTACAAAACACTGCCGACTTTTTTACAATTAATCTCGGCCGGATTTGTGTGATCCGTGCTGGGGTTCTATTTTTTTTTTTTTTTTTAATTAAGCACTGTAAAATTAAAAAAAAAAATTGCGTGGGGTCCCCCCTCCTAAGCATAACCAGCCTCGGGCTCTTTGAGCCGATCCTGGTTGCAGAAATATGGGAAAAAAAATGACAGGGGTTCCCCCATATTTAAGCAACCAGCATCGGGCTCTGCGCCTGGTCCTGGTTCCAAAAATACGGGGGACAAAAAGAGTAGGGGTCCCCCGTATTTTTAAAACCAGCACCGGGCTCCACTAGCTGGACAGATAATGCCACAGCCGGGGGTCACTTTTATATAGTGCCCTGCGGCCGTGGCATCAAAAATCCATCTAGTCACCCCTGGCCGGGGTACCCTGGGGGAGTGGGGACCCCTTCAATCAAGGGGTCCCCCCCCCCCCAGCCACCCAAGGGCCAGGGGTGAAGCCCGAGGCTGTCCCCCCCCATCCAATGGGCTGCGGATGGGGAGGCTGATAGCCTTTGTTGTAAAAGAAAAGATATTGTTTTTAGTAGCAGTACTACAAGGCCCAGCAAGCCTCCCCGCATGCTGGTACTTGGAGAACCACAAGTACCAGCATGCGACGGAAAAACGGGCCCGCTGGTACCTGTAGTACTACTACTAAAAAAATACCCAAAAAAAGACAAGACACACACACCGTGAAAGTATAATTTTATTACATACATACACACATACATACATACTTACCTTAAGTTCCCACGCAGGTCGGTCCTCTTCTCCAGTAGAATCCAAGGGGTACCTGTTGAAGAAATTATACTCACGAGATCCAGGGGTCCAGGCTCCTCGGGAAATCCAGGGGTAATCCACGTACTTGAAAAAAAAAAAAAAAACGGTGTCCCGACCACGAACTGAAAGGGGACCCATGTTTGCACATGGGTCACCTTTCCACGAATGCCAGAAACCCACTTTGACTTCTGTCTAAGTGGGTTTCTTCAGCCAATCAGGGAGCGCCACGTTGTAGCACTCTCCTGATCAGCTGTGTGGTCCTGTCCTCACTGACAGGCAGCACACGGCAGTGTTACAATGTAGCGCCTATGCGCTACATTGTAACCAATGATGGGAACTTTCTGCCCTGCGGTTGACCTAAAGTGACGTCACCGCTGAGCAGAAAGTTCCCAGCATTGGTTACAATGTAGCGCATAGGCGCTACATTGTAACACTGCCGTGTGCTGCCTGTCAGACAGTACAGGAGCACACAGCTGATCAGGAGAGTGCTACAACGTGGCGCTCCCTGATTGGCTGAAGAAACCCACTTAGACAGAAGTCAAAGTGGGTTTCTGGCATTCGTGGAAAGGTGACCCATGTGCAAACATGGGTCCCCTTTCAGTTCGTGGTCGGGACACCGTTTTTTTTTTTTTTTTCAAGTACGTGGATTACCCCTGGATTTCCCGAGGAGCCTGGACCCCTGGATCTCGTGAGTATAATTTCTTCAACAGGTACCCCTTGGATTCTACTGGAGAAGAGGACCGACCTGCGTGGGAACTTAAGGTAAGTATGTATGTATGTGTGTATGTATGTAATAAAATTATACTTTCACGGTGTGTGTGTCTTGTCTTTTTTTGGGTATTTTTTTAGTAGTAGTACTACAGGTACCAGCGGACCCGTTTTTTCGTCGCATGCTGGTACTTGTGGTTCTCCAAGTACCAGCATGCGGGGGAGGCTTGCTGGGCCTTGTAGTACTGCTACTAAAAACAATATCTTTTCTTTTACAACAAAGGCTATCAGCCTCCCCATCCGCAGCCCATTGGATGGGGGGGGACAGCCTCGGGCTTCACCCCTGGCCCTTGGGTGGCTGGGGGGGACGACCCCTTGATTGAAGGGGTCCCCACTCCCCCAGGGTACCCCGGCCAGGAGTGACTAGTTGGATTTTTGATGCCACGGCCGCAGGGCACTATATAAAAGTGACCCCCGGCTGTGGCATTATCTGTCCAGCTAGTGGAGCCCGGTGCTGGTTTTAAAAATACGGGGGACCCCTACTCTTTTTGTCCCCCGTATTTTTGGGACCAGGACCAGGCGCAGAGCCCGATGCTGGTTGCTTAAATATGGGGGAACCCCTGTCATTTTTTTTCCCATATTTCTGCAACCAGGATCGGCTCAAAGAGCCCGAGGCTGGTTATGCTTAGGAGGGGGGACCCCACGCAATTTTTTTTTTAAAAATAAGCACTTTCCCACCCCTTCCCACTGATATACATGCACGGATCTCATGGATCCGTGCATGCCTATCCAATCACGAATAAAAAAAAAAAGGTCTGTTTTTTTTTAGCACTTTTTTACGAGTTGTAATTTTTCACGGCAGTGTTTTTTTTTTTTTTTTGCTTTGCACTTCTTAGTAAATGACCGAGATTCATACTTAAACAGCCGCGTTTTGATCGATGGTGTATTCATTCGTAATTTTTTACTTGGACTTGCAAAAAATTACGAATGCCCTCATCTCTGCCGTGATTAGTGTTTAGTAAATTACCGAGATGACACTTTGATGAAAAAACGGCATCTCGGTCAAAATCGGGAGCTTAGTAAATTTCCCCCTGTGTGTCTGCAAAAAGCCCTGAAGTCTCGTACGCTGCATGTGTTACACGGAGTGTATGCACAAAGACGCTGTGAGATCATGATACATGGCATCAGAAATGGGTGCTCCTGGGCAGTGACTGAGAGGGATCTTAGCACTTGGTAGGATATGGTTCGTCCAATAGGTGTGTTATGGCAGCGTGGTAGGTGTGTCCGTGAAAGTTGTTGCGTTACACAGAGGCTGAACTTGGACAGAGAAACTACATCTGGCCAAGGGTGTAGCTACCATAGGTGCCGGCAGTGCAGCTGCTATAGGGGCCAGAACTAAGAGGGGCCCACCTTCCCTGTCACAGTTACATGTGTTATATACATTTTAAGCCATTGAGTGGTATGTAGGGGTCCTTTCAAAATTTTTCCTTTGGGCCTGCAATATATCTAGGGTTGCTCATTTACCTGCTCATTGTAGTGTGGTATAAAATGAACTGGAGGGCATTTTAAGGTTATGTAATATGAACTGGGTCACTGTAATGTGGCACAATATGAACAGGGAGCACTATATATCATAATGTGAATTGGGGGTACAGGGGGTACTGTACGGCATAATGTGTACTGGCAGCTCTGCAATGTAACATAGGGTGAACTTAAGAACTACTGCGATTTACAAAAGAAACTAGGGCACTACTATGGGGCATAACATTAAATACGGCTCTACTATGGTTCAGAAAACGAACTAGGGCACTATTATAGGGCATAAAATTAATAACTGCTGCAGAGAAGTGTCTCTCTAGAAGCATTGGGACGGGGGCCCCCTCAAAATGTTGCTATGGGGCCCACAAAGTTCTGGCTACGCCCCTGCATCTGGCATAGAGATGACAACCAATAGATGCTGCTTCATTTGCTTCTGCGCCCTCCTCTGAATCAGCCCCAAAATGTGCACTTTAAATCAGTAATATAAGATATATCACATATCCAAAATCTTAATAGCGTTCTTGTTTTGTCTTCGTCCTCGGGTGATTCATCATCTTTATCTTGTTTGTACTCTGAACTGTGAAGCAATAACAGGTGCTAATGGAATATAATTTTTTTAATAAGGGTCCAGTAAGACACAGCCAGGGGAGCATCAAGAGTGAATGAGGACTGTGTGCAGTCTTTGTCTGTGCTCCCTCCTCTCCAGCTTGCAGAGCAATACACTTGGGCACTAGGGTCACTAGGAGACCCTAGCACCGCCCCAGAGTCTAGTGCGCATGTGAGTGAAATGTAGACCGCGCCATTTTTCTACTATGCATGCGCAAAATGGTTTTCGTGCACAATGGTTTCTGCAGCGCTGCTGCTGGTGTTGAACTCTGAAGGGGAAGTATTGTAAAAATTGGTGCAGTGTGGGTCCCCCTGTACCCTGTGGGCTCCAGTGCACTGCATACACTGCACCTATCATAGATACACTCAGAGCTGGCGGAACCCGCTCAGCAAAGGAATGCAAATCAGGTAGGCGCCAGGCTGGAGAGGCGCTCTCCCTGCCCTGCATCCCTGTGCTGTGCGCTGTTGCTGCCGGCTGCGCCTATCACTGTATAAGCAGTAACGGCCACAGCCTGAATTGCGGATCTTCCAGACCCCACTCCAGCCATGCCGCTGATGTCTTCTCCTCCCGTCCTGTGTCAGCGCAGTGACGCTAGCAGGGGGAGGTGTGGTGGCGGGACCAGTGTCAGAATGGGACATGAAAGGCCCATCGGGAAAATGCAATGATGGGGGCCATGTTTAGGGGTGTGCCGAGTCTCCTGAGGGAGTGTGGCATGTCACCACATTGGTTTACCTAACAATTAGAGAGTGCATGGGCTGGGCCCCTTGATAAATATATATAGTTAATACTGTTAGTACATACAGTACATCATAATATACCAAATTAATAACAGCACTGCTCTGTAGAAAACATATTCATAATGTTTATTTTAAGTGCACAGTCTGGAACCAGATCCCTAGAGGAGGAGGTGAGTCCCCAGACAGTGGAGCCCACCGGGGGTTGCCCCTGTGGGCCAGTCCAACAACGGGCAGGACTGACTTCGGGAGCAGACAGCTGCAGTTATTGCTCACTGCAGTACTGTCAGGAGCCACTAGATGCCCCCATCTCCATGGACAGAGCCATCTCATCACGTGCCAGGATTCAGGAACAATAGAGAGACTGCCCGGGCCAGTACAGAGGAACTAAGTGAGTTTTCTTTTTATG
This sequence comes from Pseudophryne corroboree, assembly GCF_028390025.1. Classification (NCBI taxonomy): domain Eukaryota; kingdom Metazoa; phylum Chordata; class Amphibia; order Anura; family Myobatrachidae; genus Pseudophryne; species Pseudophryne corroboree. The sequence goes on along the minus strand of NC_086445.1, from coordinate 108,668,053 downwards.
TGTGTTTGTCTTTCTGTCTATTATCCAGGGGTTAAAGTGAGCCGGAACGGGGAGGAACTGCGTTCCGTCAGTTCCACTTGGGGACGGAATGCAGTTCCGCCTCCTCCGGCTCACCTCACCCGATGTGTGCCAGGGCCGCAGGGAGATGCCGAGTGCCCGCTGAGATTGTGTTAACAGCAGCGCCCGGCTCTCCCTGCACAGCGGAAGCCAGCGGCAGAAGCTCACTACTGAGCTCCGGCTTTCGGGCTCTATCAGTGTGCGCTATGAGAGAGGAGGATGACAGCGGTTGGACGCAGGAACGGGGCTTGGTAAGTATGGTGTTTAAAAAAACAAACAAACATGTGTGAGTGTATTAGCAGCGCGTCTACTGGGGGTAAGCTACAGGGGGCTAACCACTGGGGGCAAACTAATGGGGGCAAGCTACAGGGGGCAAACCACTAGGGGCAATCTACTGGGGGCAAACTACTGGGGGCAAGCTACAGGGGGCTAACCACTGGGGGCAAGCTACTGGGGGCTAAACTACAAGGGGGCACACTACAAGGGGGCATTACTACTGGGGGCATTACTACTTGGGGCAAACTACTGGGGTCAAACTACATGGAGCTAAACTACAGGGGCTAACTACTGGGTGCTAACTTCAATGGGGCAAGCTACTGGGGGCATTATCACTTGTGGCAAACTACTGGGGGGCAAACTACATGGGGCTAAACTACAGGGGCTAACTACAGGGGCACATTACTTCTGGGGTTATAACTACAGGGGCGCATTACTACTGGGGGCATAACTACAGGGGCATTACTACTGGGGGCTAAACTACTGGGGGCTAAACTACAAGGGGGCTAAACTACAGGGAGCTAAACTACAGGGGCTAAACTACAAGGGGGCAAACTACAGGGGGCTAAACTAAAGGGGGCTAAACTACAAGGGGGCAAATCACAGGGGGGCATAACTACAGGGGAGCATAACTACAGGGGCTAAACTACTGGGGGCATTACTACTTGGGGCAAACTACATGGGGCTAAACAACTTGGGGCAATACTACACATGGGCATTACCATTAAGGGCATTACTAATGGGGGCACTACTAATGAGGGCATTGTAAAGGGGGCACTTCATAAGGGGCACCACTACTATGGGCTCTATATAAGGGGCACTACCACTGTGGGCACTACCAGTACAATGGACATTGCATAAGGAGCACTACTACTGTGGGCATTGTAAAAGGGGTGCTACTGCTGTGGGCATTGTGTATTACAGGGTGCTACTACTGTTGGCATTATGTGTATTAGAGGTGCTACTACTGTGGGCATTATTACTATAGCGTGACCATGCCCCTTTCTTTTTAAGACCACGATCCTTTTTTGGTGGGGACCTTTATTGCATGGGCGCCGGGGGAGGGGGAGTTCCACCACCTTTCTAGGACCACTTTGAGCATTGCTATTATCTTTCTATCTATCTATCTATCTATCTATGTGTCTGTCTGTCATGTATCTATCTATCTATCTATCTATCTATCTATCTATCTATCTATCTATCTATCTATCTATCTATGTGTCTGTCCAATGGAGTCTGTTGCCACTGGGTTCTAGCCTAGAAGGGGGCACTTCCTCCATTTTACCCAGTTAAATTTGTACCCATTCTGCAGTTGCTGTTTTAGAGGAGCCACAGAGTGCAGCGCCTATCATCATCAGCGGCACTCGCTCCTCCCCTGTGACTGTCTCGATGCTCTCTCTGCTGTGCTCTGGGCTACAGACATCACGTGACATCAAACAGCAACCCAGAGTGAGGAGCCGACGATGTAAGGGGGTCATGGCTAAACTGGAAAGCACCAGGAACACATTGGTGTCCCTTATACATAGGCACTGCCTGGGTGAGTAGCGCTGGGTCAGGAGGCTGTACATGCGGCCTTCACTGAGCTGGTATCCCTTCTCCCGGCTGTCGGCGTCTGAGCTCCTGCTTTCTCTATGCTGTGGTGCGGCCGCGTCTCTCTCTCCCTGCACACTCCGGGTGTCGTTGAAGTGCCTGTGTGAGGCAGTTACCCTTCATTGCTGTACAGTAGCTAGAGACCCGGGGGATCGTGCTGCACAGTGAGGAGTCGGACACCGTGCGGGTGAGCAATGTGGGACTGTCACTGACTGGGGAGTATGCACGTTAATCCAGCCTGCAGTGTTAAGTGCAAGCCCTACTGGGGGAGGCGGGCGCCAAACTTCAGCGCGCACTGTCCCTTTATTATGTATGGGTGGGAGGGTGCAAATTTATAGTTTTCAGGGGGGCGCTGAACACCCTTGCACTGGCCCTGGATACACTAATGCATCCAGCATACTAAAGAAGAGCCACTCTATCCATTACAGACAGGTGAGAGCAATAAACCACATGCTAATACTCCTCTAAGGCTCACACTGTTTGTTGCTTCTTTTTATACTCAAGTGGCAGAGTTTAAAACTCATTAAAAATGTTAACTCTTGTTTTTAGTTCCCAATTACTGTGACCCTTCTTGCTTCAATGCTGATAATCACATTTTCTCTCATTAAATATCTTCATAGCATTTTTTTTATAGTATATAACCAATTATGTCTGAAATGTGCACAATAATTGTTATCTGTAATAATATGTGTCTGTATGACAAGAAGGGTCTTCTGATTTCTAGAAATCCCAACTGCTTTGCTTATTATCAGATGCAACACTGTGATCACCCTGCTAAGTTCAAAGCATGGAGAGAGAGAGAGAGAGAGAGAGAGAGAGAGAGAGAGAAAGTACCAACTAATCAGCCCCTAGATCAATCACTTAAGAAAAACAATCACACCATTTAACAACATTTTAATTTATGCAAATACCAATGTAACAGGCAGGTATAGGTGGAAATGTCTGTGCGGGGGCAGATGTCGGCAGACATAACTGGATTCTACACCCGGGATCACCTCTTGGACCGGATCTCACTAGTGGAACCCTAGGCAGAAAGGCGAGAAACCTCAACCCCAGAGGACCCAACACAATAGTCACCACACGTTTGGACGGTGACAAAAAGATTTATTGTTCTGGAACAAACTGGTCACCGCAGTGGGATTGACTATTTAAGGAGTAAATGCAAACCACAATACATGGCAAGCAATGCAAACATTAACATACAGAACTATTTGCAAGTATCAGTGTGGAATTTTCCCTATATTGGTAAAATACCACAATATACTGTTCACATATTACATTAAGATTGTAATTACGTGGGATGACCTTAAACAACCTTTCGGGTAGCAGTCTAATGCTCCTGATACTGCAGTTTAGTTTGTTTACTGCCTAACTACTGCCTATACTCAGATAAGAGTTCAACTTCAGAGACAGTGAAAATACACTAAAGTTCCGAAGTTATTTGCAGTCTCATAGGTAATAGATCAAGCGGTTTATAGACAGTCAGTAGCAAATGAAACACAATATAAAGAATGAAGTTAGAATGCAGGATGGGAAGAGCATGCAGGTGCCTAGCTCAGTTCAGTCAGTATGGTCTAGCGTGCACAATCAGACAGGTAAGTTGGTTTGTGGTTAAAAGCGGGCAAACACTGGCTATTTACCATGCAAGCCAGCTGACAAAGCCATGCAGGCTCCAGTCATAGAGCAAGTAGAGGTGAAGTAGTAGGGCAATGTGGTGCGAAGGCATACAGACACTTAGGTAGTTGCAGAACTAAGACAACAAGAAACAGAAAGGAATCTGCACTCTCCAAATGCCAAATGAAATATCTAAACAAAACCCCGATTATACTATCTGGAAAGATCCTATAATCTCATGTCGGGGGTGCTACCTAAGACAACCATGTATAACACCTATTAAACAAGAAGAAAATGGGGTTGTACTGCTAGGTGCACTAAACTAGAATAAAATTTTACTTTTATTGATACATTGTATTAAAAGACCGATATTTCGGACAGTGTGCGAAAAATAGGGTTAAAATTGAATAAAGAATCCAACAATAGTGCTCAAAGATATGAAAGTGATAAGAATTAAAAGATGTGTCTGCTCCTTTGATTGCACTGACTCTCTAGTGGGGTGTTTTTAAATATGTTTAATGTATTTCACATATATTATGTACCCCTAATAGAGAAAAACCAATCAATTGTATTTAAGGGTACCTTTCCTTTATTAACCCACTGAATATTGGATGGACTGTGTTATATCGGGTAAAAAATAACCGCCGTGAGTTCTACTACTACCACTTATCACAATTATCTCCAATTGTTAAGTGTTATAAAGATTCAAATTGTGACATGTGATATAAACTGTTCACCACTGTCATATGTGTTTGGTGGGACAATATATTCAATAGAAGGGAATCTACCTTCTTCCCCAAACGCCGAGATGCCGAGATGCCAATTGCTATTTGTAAAATGGGCTGCTGCAAACCCACTAACCGCTGATCCTACGTCAAATAGAGGATATGTGTGTAAACAATTGTATGTGCTGATATACCAATTAACACGACTAGTCACAATGTGCCCCACACACCACGGACACACAAATGGTGTATCAATTCACACAAATAGTGCCATGGTCATTCTACAATGACGATTGGTATCAAATACTATTAGAGCTAGCACGGGCAACAGTGATTATAATACTGAATACATTGGGCGAATGACAGTGTCTGTATGTATTAGTTACACACCTATCCCATGAATTTCAGGTATAGTATTCTCCTATATTGCCAGTGTAAATATTCTATGCATGGGATGCATCTGATAATTATTATAGGGCAGAATGAACTGATACAAACACACAAACCGCTAAGCCCATGTCAAATTAAAGGCTGTATGGGCAAAGAGCCCTGTGTACTATTATAATGAATCACACAATGGCTGTGGGATGCCCAGTGCCTTTTTGATATATATCTCCTTTGTACTAATTCACATGAATATTGCCCTAATAATTATATGGTAATTAGTTGTCTTAAATATTCTCAAGATTGACAAGGACAATAATGGCAATCAGTATAAGTAATCTGCCCATGGAACACGTCTGATACGCGTTGTGGGGCGAGCTAAACTGTTAAGCACTCACCGGCCGCTCAGCCTTAATCAGTTTGTAACTTTGTATATGATAGGCCATGCATATTGATGTAACAAACCACTATAAGTGTGTGATACCGCTACAGAGATATGTGAGTTGATCAGCAGTGATCTAATTAACAGGATATTTTTTATTCCTGATGCTGTGCTGTTGTAACAAATCACAAGATGGCTGTAGAATGCCCAGTGCCTAATGGATATATATCTCGTTAGTAATGATTCATATAAGCATTACCCTAACGATTATATGATGCTAGGTTGTCTTGCATAATATCAAGAACGGACAATGGTGGTATTCAATAGGGATAATCTGCACATGGGACTCATTGGATAAGTGTTGTGGGGCAGGCTAAAAATCCTACGCATACACAGACTACTGAGCCTACATCAGCTGGAAGCTGTGTGTGCAAATGACGTGACAAATAAATGTTGATGTATAATACCACTCCAAAAATCTGTGAATAAATCAGCAGTGATCTAATAGGAAAAATGTTTTCTGATTCCTGGTGCTCTAGACTGCACCTGTATCACACTCCCACTAATATATTAGGGTCTATTCCTGATGTAGGTAACAGCGCTATGGCCGTATTAATACTAATCAACATTGATCCAAGTGACTGCTGTTGCCAAACACATTATGCAGAGTTAATCAATAATCATGTCATTTCTATATATATAACCAAAAGAAGGCTAAATGCGATGGTGTTATTGTGGGTATCTCAGCTGCATCAGCTTTTGGTCAGCATTTGTCCGACCCACGGATATTCCCGTGTTCGCTGTGCAGTACTCCAATACCCCTATGTATGGTGTATAAATAGAAGTAGTGTTCTTATGGGTATCTCGGCTGCATCAGCTTATGGTCGGCATTTGTCCGACCCACGGATATTCCCGTGTTCGCTGTGCAGTACTCTGATAGCCCAATATATGATATAGAGATAAGAGGTAGTAATGTTATGGATATCACGAAGCCCCGATAAACAGCAAAATAAGTCAATAACCGTCAGTGCAAGAGCATCGGAGCAGACCACAATGCCGATGCGCGCATTTCGCAACTAGCTTTTTCAGCCCTGAAAAAGCTAGTTGCGAAATGCGCGCATCGGCATTGTGGTCTGCTCCGATGCTCTTGCACTGACGGTTATTGACTTATTTTGCTGTTTATCGGGGCTTCGTGATATCCATAACATTACTACCTCTTATCTCTATATCATATATTGGGCTATCAGAGTACTGCACAGCGAACACGGGAATATCCGTGGGTCGGACAAATGCCGACCATAAGCTGATGCAGCCGAGATACCCATAAGAACACTACTTCTATTTATACACCATACATAGGGGTATTGGAGTACTGCACAGCGAACACGGGAATATCCGTGGGTCGGACAAATGCTGACCAAAAGCTGATGCAGCTGAGATACCCACAATAACACCATCGCATTTAGCCTTCTTTTGGTTATATATATAGAAATTACATGATTATTGATTAACTCTGCATAATGTGTTTGGCAACAGCAGTCACTTGGATCAATGTTGATTAGTATTAATACGGCCATAGCGCTGTTACCTACATCAGGAATAGACCCTAATATATTAGTGGGAGTGTGATACAGGTGCAGTCTAGAGCACCAGGAATCAGAAAACATTTTTCCTATTAGATCACTGCTGATTTATTCACAGATTTTTGGAGTGGTATTATACATCAACATTTATTTGTCACGTCATTTGCACACACAGCTTCCAGCTGATGTAGGCTCAGTAGTCTGTGTATGCGTAGGATTTTTAGCCTGCCCCACAACACTTATCCAATGAGTCCCATGTGCAGATTATCCCTATTGAATACCACCATTGTCCGTTCTTGATATTATGCAAGACAACCTAGCATCATATAATCGTTAGGGTAATGCTTATATGAATCATTACTAACGAGATATATATCCATTAGGCACTGGGCATTCTACAGCCATCTTGTGATTTGTTACAACAGCACAGCATCAGGAATAAAAAATATCCTGTTAATTAGATCACTGCTGATCAACTCACATATCTCTGTAGCGGTATCACACACTTATAGTGGTTTGTTACATCAATATGCATGGCCTATCATATACAAAGTTACAAACTGATTAAGGCTGAGCGGCCGGTGAGTGCTTAACAGTTTAGCTCGCCCCACAACACGTATCAGACGTGTTCCATGGGCAGATTACTTATACTGATTGCCATTATTGTCCTTGTCAATCTTGAGAATATTTAAGACAACTAATTACCATATAATTATTAGGGCAATATTCATGTGAATTAGTACAAAGGAGATATATATCAAAAAGGCACTGGGCATCCCACAGCCATTGTGTGATTCATTATAATAGTACACAGGGCTCTTTGCACATACAGCCTTTAATTTGACATGGGCTTAGCGGTTTGTGTGTTTGTATCAGTTCATTCTGCCCTATAATAATTATCAGATGCATCCCATGCATAGAATATTTACACTGGCAATATAGGAGAATACTATACCTGAAATTCATGGGATAGGTGTGTAACTAATACATACAGACACTGTCATTCGCCCAATGTATTCAGTATTATAATCACTGTTGCCCGTGCTAGCTCTAATAGTATTTGATACCAATCGTCATTGTAGAATGACCATGGCACTATTTGTGTGAATTGATACACCATTTGTGTGTCCGTGGTGTGTGGGGCACATTGTGACTAGTCGTGTTAATTGGTATATCAGCACATACAATTGTTTACACACATATCCTCTATTTGACGTAGGATCAGCGGTTAGTGGGTTTGCAGCAGCCCATTTTACAAATAGCAATTGGCATCTCGGCATCTCGGCGTTTGGGGAAGAAGGTAGATTCCCTTCTATTGAATATATTGTCCCACCAAACACATATGACAGTGGTGAACAGTTTATATCACATGTCACAATTTGAATCTTTATAACACTTAACAATTGGAGATAATTGTGATAAGTGGTAGTAGTAGAACTCACGGCGGTTATTTTTTACCCGATATAACACAGTCCATCCAATATTCAGTGGGTTAATAAAGGAAAGGTACCCTTAAATACAATTGATTGGTTTTTCTCTATTAGGGGTACATAATATATGTGAAATACATTAAACATATTTAAAAACACCCCACTAGAGAGTCAGTGCAATCAAAGGAGCAGACACATCTTTTAATTCTTATCACTTTCATATCTTTGAGCACTATTGTTGGATTCTTTATTCAATTTTAACCCTATTTTTCGCACACTGTCCGAAATATCGGTCTTTTAATACAATGTATCAATAAAAGTTAAATTTTATTCTAGTTTAGTGCACCTAGCAGTACAACCCCATTTTCTTCTTGTTTAATAGTTGCAGAACTAAACAAGCAGGTTTGAAGCGAGAATGCAATCAAGCACAGTATCTTTACACTACCAGGCTGGCAGTTAGCAGAGTCTCAGTGGAACATGAAGTTATAGCGTAGTATTAAGTGTAACTCTCTCACTCCCTGTGACATTAGGATTGTCGTGTAAAGGCTACTATGCCCGGGGTTGTCTTTACGTAGCAGGCTCTGCAGATGAGTAAGTCATGGGACTAATAACATGAAGACAACAACAGGGTTTAATTTGAATGCAAAGCAGAAGAATATTTCCAGTCAAGATAGGAAGATTTTAGCAAGGCTGGCGGGTGTAAGCTATATTAGTCCCTGTGGCTCCAAATAGCTGATTCTGTGCAGCAGGGGTGACAATGGTGGTCATTCCGAGTTGATCGCTCGCTAGGAGTTTTTAGCAGCCGTGCAAACGCATTGTCGCCACCCACCAGGGAGTGTATTTTCGCTTTGCAGAAGTGCGAACACCTGTGCATCATAGCGCCTGCAAAAACATTATGTGCAAAACAAGACCAGCCCTGGACTTACTCTTAGTGTACGTTGATTGTAACGTTGGTGGGTTGGCTATTGATGTCACACACCCGCCCATCGTTCGCCCCCAGCCACACCTGCGTTTTCCCTGGCAGGACTGCGTTTTTCTAATCACTCCCTGAAAATGGTCAGTTGACACCCAGTAACGCCCCTTTCCTGTCAATCTTCTTGCGACCGCCTGTGCGAATGAAAACGTCACTAGAACCTGAGCAAAACCAACATGGCCTTTGTACCCGTACATCGCGCGTGTGCATTGCGGTGCATACGCATGCGCAGAAATGCCGATTTTTTTTCCTGATCGCTGCACTGCGAACAACGGCAACTAGCTATCAGCTCAGAATGACTCCCAATGTCTCTCTCTCTCCTCAGTAAACCCTGCTTAACTGTGGGAAGTGACACTGACTGAAGGTGTTGGCTGGGGTGACAGTATGGCTGGGGCAAGTACCTGCTAGCAGCGGCGGTGAGTGTCCGGGTCCCCAGCTTCACCAACAACATGTCCCTGGCACTTTTCTCCTCTGAGGTACTCTCTCCTCAGGCAGCATAGCATCAGTGGCTCTGGCTATTCCCCAGCATATCTCCTGGGTCTCTGAAGCGCCTCAGCTCCCTCCAGCTTCTCACAGCACAACACCTTTTGGCGGATGCAGCCTCAGGGTCCCTAGACGCGGAAGCTGCTCTCTCCGTTCGTGATGCCCGGCTGCCTCACCCTGGCTTCTCCCCAGTGATGTTCGGTTGAGTCTGGCGGCAGTGGTCGATGCTGCGGATGGCGGCTTAGGGCACCCGACGCAGCTCTCCTCAGCGGCAGCGCTGTCGGTGGCTCTGCTGCTCTCCGGCGGGTCTCTTCGGCTGCAGGCTCTGGCTCCGGGCGGCAAACTCGCTCCTCAGCACGGCACCTCTCTCCACAGCGTGTCTCCTCTCACACACACTGGTGCGAACCCTGCCTCTTCTTTTTATAGCTGTGCCAGAGCCAATCAAAATTCCGTCAGCCTTCTCACTCCATTATAAGTAAGTCCAAGGGTCCTAGTGCCTGTTTGCTCACTGGTCCTGCTGGCTTCTCTCAGGCAACAACAGAAGGGAGTGTTAACCCCTTCAGTATTAACAGGATGGGTAGTAATCGAAGCTCAGCAAGGGGAAAATTATGGGGACCTTCAGATTAGATAGTATCATACCTCCCAACTGTCCCGCTTTCAGCGGGACAGTCCCGCTATTCGGATCCTGTCCCGCTGTCCCACCCGCGGGCAGCAGTGTCCCGCGGGCAGGGGGGTAGTTGGGAGAGCCTTTGATCACCCGCTGCTCTGCTCTGCAGAGCAGCCGTTGATCACTGAAAACATGCTGTGCGCACGAGCACTGCATGCATTCAGTGCTAGGAGGGGAGCGCTGGGCACGCCCCAAAAGGCAGGAAAATGCCCCGTTTGGTGTGGCCACACCCACCACAGACGAGGCCACGCCCCCTTTTCGATCGGCGCAAGAGTCCCGCCTTCCTAAAGCCGAAAGTTGGGAGGTATGTAGTATGTCCTATCCAATCTGACAGTTGCCTGCACCATACATCTTTTGTGGTACCAATTAAGGGGGGTCCAGTTCAGAGTGTCACATAAATACCCCTTTTAGACTGAAATGCCGAGTCGCACCCAGGGTTTTGTACATGGGTCCAACCTGGGTGCAACCCGGCTAAAACCCCTTTCAGAGTGGCGGCTGAACCTGGCTTATTTGTTGGGTCAGTGACGTCACTAGACACGTCCGCAGTGCCGGCGCTTGGAGATGAGATCATCTCCTAGCGCCAGCTCTCTCTATGTGGTAAATGTGTGCTGGGTCGCATCGACTTTGCTTACCCGTTTACACTGCACCGCGACCTGGGTCCTTCCTGGGACCAACCCTGCAAGCTTGTATCATTTGTTTGAAATAAGAGAAAAAATAAGAGCTATAGGAAGCGCTGTGTACCCAGATGTACTTTAATAAACAAAACAAAAAATCAATATAGCATATATATGTCCTAATTCAGACCTGATAGCAGCAGCAAAATCTTTCTCTAATGGGCAAAACCATGGGGGTGATTCAGACCTGATCGCTGCTTTTCACACAGCAGGCAATTGTCGATAGACTGCGCATGCAATCATATGCACCACAATGCGTCGCCAAACAACGTATCACCAGACAGTGACAGGCTGGTGCAAAAATTTCAATTGCAAAACCGTTCGCAAGCTGATTGACAGGAAGAGGCCGTTTGTAGGTGTTAACTGACTGTTTTCTGGGAGTGTCAGGGCATTCCCAAGTGTTTTCAGGGAAGGTATGTGACGTCAGCTCCGGCCCAGATCAGCCCGTTCTGATCGCAATGTAGGAGTAAGTTCTGAGCTGCCCACAGACTGCACACATTGGAAAAATCATTTAATGGTGAGTGAGGTGAGAATGAATTTGCAGCTGTCCGCTGACTGAGGGATTTTTTGCAACTCTGCGTGCACATACTATTGCACACTTGCACGACGAATATACACTCCCCTTGGGCGGCGACTATCTGAACGTAGCACAACAAATTTAGCCGCCCAGTGATCAGTTCTGAATCACCCCACCATGTGCACTGCAGGGGGGTGGGGGGGAGGGAGGGAGGGGGGGAGATATAACATGTGCAATCTCTCAAGCTTCTTCTGCAAAAGCCTGATGAGGGGAATGACCTGACTCAGGCTGGCAGTGTCTGAACTGACTTCACGTGTGGCAAGTTCAAAGGGTTGCAGAACCTTGCACAACGTTGAAATCATTCTCCACTGCACTTGAGTCAGGTGCATTCCCCCTCCTTTGCCTATATCGTGGGCAGATGTATAGGCTTGAATGGCCTTTTGCTGCTCCTCCATTCTCTGAAGCATATAGAAGGTTGAATTCCACCTCGTTACCACCTCTTGCTTTAGATGATGGCAGGGCAGGTTCAGGAGTGTTTGCTGGTGCTCCAGTCTTCGGCACGCGGTGGCTGAATGCCGAAAGTGGCCCGCAATTCTTCGGGCCACCGACAGCATCTTTTGCACGCTCCTGTCGTTTTTAAAAAAATTCTGCACCACCAAATTCAATGTATGTGCAAAACATGGGATGTGCTGGAATTTGCCCACATGTAATACACGCACAATATTGCTGGCATTGTCCGATGTCACAAATCCCCAGGAGAGTCCAATTGGAGTAAGCCATTCTGCGATGATGTTCCTCAGTTTCCGTAAGAGGTTGTCAGCTGTGTGCCTCTTATGGAAAGCGGTGATACAAAGCGTAGCCTGCCTAGGAACGAGTTGGCGTTTGCGAGATGCTGCTACTGGTGCCGCCGCTGCTGTTCTTGCTGCAGGAGGCAATACATCTACCCAGTGGGCTGTCACAGTCATATAGTCCTGAGTCTGCCCTGCTCCACTTGTCCACATGTCCGTGGTTAAGTGGACATTGGGTACAACTGCATTTTTTAGGACACTGGTGACTCTTTTTCTGAGGTCTGTGTACATTCTCGGTATCGCCTGCCTAGAGAAATGGAACATAGATGGTATTTGGTACCGGGGACACAGTACCTTAATCAATTCTCTAATTCCCTGTGAATTAACGCTGGATACCGGACACACGTTTAACACCACCGCAGCTGCCAAGACCTCAGTTATCCGCTTTGCAGCAGGATGACTGCTGTGATATTTCATCTTCCTCACAAAGGACTGGTTGGACAGTCAATTGCTTACTGGAAGTAGTACAAGTTGTGGTCTTCCGACTTCCCCTCTGGGATGACGATCGACTCCCAGCAGCAACAACAGCAGTGCCAGCAGCAATAGGCGTTACACTCAAGGATGAATCGGAGGAATCCCAGGCAGGAGAGGACTCGTCAGACTTGCCAGTGACATGGCCTGCAGGACTATGGGCTTTCCGGTCTAAGGAGGAAATTGACACTGAGGGAGTTGGTGGTGTGGTTTGCAGGAACTTGGTTACAAGAGGAAGGGATTTAGTTGTCAGTGGACTGCTTCCGCTGTCACCCAAAGTTTTTGAACTTGTCAATGACTTCTGATGAATGCGGTCCAGGTGACGTATAAGGGAGGATGTTCCTAGGTGGTGAACGTCCTTACCCCTACTTATTACAGCTTGACAAAGGCAACACACGGCTTGACACCTATTGTCCGCATTTCTGTTAAAATAATTCCACACCGAAGAGGTGATTTTTTTTTGTAATTTGACCAGGCTTGTCAATGGCCATATTCGTCCCACGGACAACAGGTGTCTCCCCGGGTGCCTGACTTAAACAAACCACCTCACCATCAGAATCCTCCTTGTCAATTTCCTCCTCAGCGCCAGCAACACCCATATCCTTATCCTGGTGTACTTCAACAGTGACATCTTCAATTTGACTATCAGGAACTGGACTGCGGGTGCTCCTTCCAGCACTTGCAGGGGGCGTGCAAATGGTGGAAGGCGCCACCTCTTCCCGTCCAGTGTTGGGAAGGTCAGGCATCGCAACCGACACAATTGGACTCTCCTTGGGGATTTGTGATTTAGAAGAATGCACAGTTCTTTGCTGTGCTTTTGCCAGCTTAAGTCTTTTCATTTTTCTAGTGAGAGGATGAGTGCTTCCATCCTCATGTGAAGCTGAACCACTAGCCATGAACATAGGTCAGGGCCTCAGCCGTTCCTTGCCACTCCGTGTTGTAAATGGCATATTGGCAAGTTTACGCTTCTCATCAGACGCTTTTAATTTTGATTTTTGGGTCATTTTACTGAACTTTTGTTTTTCGGATTTTACATGCTCTCTACTATTACATTGGGCATCGGCCTTGGCAGACGACGTTGATGGCATTTCATCGTCTCGGCCATGACTAGTGGCAGCAGCTTCAGTACGAGGTGGAAGTGGATCTTGATCTTTCCCTATTTTACCCTCCACATTTTTGTTCTCCATTTTTTAATGTGTGGAATTATATGCCAGTAATATATCAATAGGAATGGCCTGATTACAGGTCATCATTGCTACATAAGGTGAAAGATGTCCCTAACGCAAGGGATGTATGTAAACGCCAGAAGCATTACTGGTAAAAAGGGTGAACTAGAAATACTTGCAGCAAGCAAACAGTATGATATTATAGGCATTACTGAAAAGATGAGGGTATTTTTCAGGGATATTGAATGGGAAGGTTTGTTTTTAGGAAAAAATACTATGGAGAAATGGGAGGTACTAAAATTCCTGCTAGCTAAAAATACACTCAAATTTATTCCTACGAGCAGCAAAAAAAGGAATAAAAATCATAAACCGATGTGGCTTAACAAAAAGATTAAGGAACTTATGGGCAAGAAAAGGCGAGCATTTAAAAAAATACAAATCTGACGGGGAAGCAGAGTCATTTCAGCACTATAAGGAATGTAACAAAATAAGCAAAAAGGAAATAAGAGCGGCTAAAGTAGAAACTGAAAAACTAGTAGCAAAGGAAAGCAAAGCGAATCCCAAAAAATTCTTTAAATACATTAATAGCAAGAGATTAAAGAAGGAGAGTATAGGCCCTTTAAAAGACAAGTTGGGAGTCTAAAGCAAAAATGATAATGACATAGCGGACACACTAAATGAGTTTTTTTCAACAGTATTTACTAGAGAGGACCCAATTCAGGGACTAATATATAATCTCAATAATGAGAATATCCCACTGATAGGTACTTATTTAAGCAAGGAAGTAGTCTGTGACCGATTAAAACATTTAAAGATTAATAAGTCACCAGGTCCCGATGGTATTCACCCAAGGGTTCTAATGGAGCTTCATTCTGAACTTGCAAAACCGCTATTTTTGATCTTTAAGGATTCAGTAATATCAGGTATGGTTTCCAAAGACTGGCGTATAGTGGAAGTAGTGCCTATATTCAAAAAGGGAAGAAAAGCTGAACCAGGTAATTATAGACCAGTTAGTCTTACATCTATAGTGGGGAAAGTAATGGAAGGTATTCTAAGAGATAGTATTCAGAAGTTCCTTGAAGTCCATAAGGTCATTAAAAGGAATCAACATGGGTTTATGAAGGACAGATCCTGTCAAACCAACTTACTTGGCTTTTATGAAACGGTAAGCGCAAACCTAGATCAGGGTAAAGAGGTGGATGTAATCTTTTTAGATTTTGCCAAAGCGTTCGATACTGTACCACACATGAGACTTATCTACAAGCTACAAGAATCAGGGCTAGGAAGCACAATATGCACTTGGGTCAAAAACTGGTTAGATAATAGGGAGCAGCGCGTTGTGGTTAATGGATCTTTTTCAACTTGGACTGAAGTGCTAAGTGGTGTGCCGCAAGGCTCAGTATTAGGACCACTATTGTTCAATATTTTCATTAACAACCTAACAGAAGGTCTAGAGAGCATGGTGTCAATTTTTGCAGATGATACCACATTGTGTAAAGTTATAAATGCGGAGGGGGATGCTGAGTCGCTTCAGAATGACTTAGTTAAATTAGAAGCTTGGGCAGCGAAATGGAGAATGCGCTTTAATACAGACAAGTGTAAGGTAATGCACTGTGGTAACAAGAACAAAAATAACACCTACCTACTAAATGGGGTAAAATTAGGGGATTCTGTACTGGAAAAGGACTTAGGTGTCCTCATAGATAGCAAACTAAGCAGTAGTACCCAAAGTAGGACTGCAGCAAAGAAGGCTAATAAGATATTAGCATGCATAAAACGGGGAATTGATGCTAGGGACGAGAGTATTATACTCCCGTTATATAAATCACTTGTGAGGCCACACCTTGAATACTGTGTACAATTCTGGGCACCTTACTACAAAAAGGATATCCTGGAGCTAGAAAAGGTTCAAAGGCGGGCGACCAAACTAATTAAGGGTATGGAGACGCTGGAATACGAGGAAAGGCTTGCAAGACTAGGCATGTTAACAGGTCTAGAGAGCATGGTGTCAATTTTTGCAGATGATACCAAATTGTGTAAAGTTATAAATGCAGAGGGGGATGCTGAGTCGCTTCAGAATGACTTAGTTAAATTAGAAGCTTGGGCAGCGAAATGGAGAATGCGCTTTAATACAGACAAGTGTAAGGTAATGCACTGTGGTAACAAGAACAAAAATAACACCTACCTACTAAATGGGGTAAAATTAGGGGATTCTGTACTGGAAAAGGACTTAGGTGTCCTCATAGATAGCAAACTAAGCAGTAGTACCCAAAGTAGGACTGCAGCAAAGAAGGCTAATAAGATATTAGCATGCATAAAATGGGGAATTGATGCTAGGGACGAGAGTATTATACTCCCGTTATATAAATCACTTGTGAGGCCACACCTTGAATACTGTGTACAATTCTGGGCACCTTACTACAAAAAGGATATCCTGGAGCTAGAAAAGGTTCAAAGGCGGGCGACCAAACTAATTAAGGGTATGGACGCTGGAATACGAGGAAAGGCTTGCAAGACAAGGCATGTTTACACTGGAAAAGAGGAGATTAAGAGGGGACATGATCAACATTTACAAATATATAAGGGGACAATATACAGATCTTGCGCAGGACCTGTTTTTGGTTAGATCAACACAGAGAACTCGTGGACACTCGCTCAGGTTAGAGGAGAGGAGATTCCACACAATACGGCGTAAAGGCTTTTTTACGGTAAGGACGATATGTGTTTGGAATTCCCTGCCTGAGGGAGTTGGAATGGCCAACTCAGTCTACACCTTTAAGAATGGGTTAGATAAATTCCTAATGGATAAGGATATCCAGGGTTACGGGGCATAGTCACGCACTATGGTTATTATAAAAAAGAGGGGTTAATCGGAACGGCAGTTAGCAACTTCAGTCAAAATTTTATACAAAATAATCGTGCATAGGAGACCACAAATAGGTTGAACCCGATGGACAATTGTCTTTTTTCAACCTTAGATACTATGTTACTGTGTTACTATGCTGTACCGTACTGCTATATATATTAGAGATGAGCGCCTGAAATTTTTCGGGTTTTGTGTTTTGGTTTTGGGTTCGGTTCCGCGGCCGTGTTTTGGGTTCGACCGCGTTTTGGCAAAACCTCACCGAATTTTTTTTGTCGGATTCGGGTGTGTTTTGGATTCGGGTGTTTTTTTAAAAAAACACTAAAAAACAGCTTAAATCATAGAATTTGGGGGTCATTTTGATCCCATATTATTATTAACCTCAAAAACCATAATTTCCACTCATTTTCAGTCTATTCTGAATACCTCACACCTCACAATATTATTTTTAGTCCTAAAATTTGCACCAAGGTCGCTGGATGACTAAGCTAAGCGACACTAGTGGCCGACACAAACACCTGGCCCATCTAGGAGTGGCACTGCAGTGTCACGCAGGATGTCCCTTCCAAAAAACCCTCCCCAATCAGCACATGACGCAAAGAAAAAAAGAGGCGCAATGAGGTAGCTGACTGTGTGAGTAAGATAAGCGACCCTAGTGGCCGACACAAACACCGGGCCCATTTAGGAGTGGCACTGCAGTGTCACGCAGGATGTCCCTTCCAAAAAACCCTCCCCAATCAGCACATGACGCAAAGAAAAAAAGAGGCGCAATGAGGTAGCTGACTGTGTGAGTAAGATTAGCGACCCTAGTGGCCGACACAAACACCGGGCCCATTTAGGAGTGGCACTGCAGTGTCACGCAGGATGTCCCTTCCAAAAAACCCTCCCCAATCAGCACATGACGCAAAGAAAAAAAGAGGCGCAATGAGGTAGCTGACTGTGTGAGTAAGATTAGCGACCCTAGTGGCCGACACAAACACCGGGCCCATTTAGGAGTGGCACTGCAGTGTCACGCAGGATGTCCCTTCCAAAAAACCCTCCCCAATCAGCACATGACGCAAAGAAAAAAAGAGGCGCAATGAGGTAACTGACTGTGTGAGTAAGATTAGCGACCCTAGTGGCCGACACAAACACCGGGCCCATTTAGGAGTGGCACTGCAGTGTCACGCAGGATGTCCCTTCCAAAAAACCCTCCCCAATCAGCACATGACGCAAAGAAAAAAAGAGGCGCAATGAGGTAGCTGACTGTGTGAGTAAGATTAGCGACCCTAGTGGCCGACACAAACACCGGGCCCATTTAGGAGTGGCACTGCAGTGTCACGCAGGATGTCCCTTCCAAAAAACCCTCCCCAATCAGCACATGACGCAAAGAAAAAAAGAGGCGCAATGAGGTAGCTGACTGTGTGAGTAAGATTAGCGACCCTAGTGGCCGACACAAACACCGGGCCCATTTAGGAGTGGCACTGCAGTGTCACGCAGGATGTCCCTTCCAAAAAACCCTCCCCAATCAGCACATGACGCAAAGAAAAAAAGAGGCGCAATGAGGTAGCTGACTGTGTGAGTAAGATAAGCGACCCTAGTGGCCGACACAAACACCGGGCCCATTTAGGAGTGGCACTGCAGTGTCACGCAGGATGTCCCTTCCAAAAAACCCTCCCCAATCAGCACATGACGCAAAGAAAAAAAGAGGCGCAATGAGGTAGCTGACTGTGTGAGTAAGATTAGCGACCCTAGTGGCCGACACAAACACCGGGCCCATTTAGGAGTGGCACTGCAGTGTCACGCAGGATGTCCCTTCCAAAAAACCCTCCCCAATCAGCACATGACGCAAAGAAAAAAAGAGGCGCAATGAGGTAGCTGACTGTGTGAGTAAGATTAGCGACCCTAGTGGCCGACACAAACACCGGGCCCATTTAGGAGTGGCACTGCAGTGTCACGCAGGATGTCCCTTCCAAAAAACCCTCCCCAATCAGCACATGACGCAAAGAAAAAAAGAGGCGCAATGAGGTAGCTGACTGTGTGAGTAAGATTAGCGACCCTAGTGGCCGACACAAACACCGGGCCCATTTAGGAGTGGCACTGCAGTGTCACGCAGGATGTCCCTTCCAAAAAACCCTCCCCAATCAGCACATGACGCAAAGAAAAAAAGAGGCGCAATGAGGTAGCTGACTGTGTGAGTAAGATTAGCGACCCTAGTGGCCGACACAAACACCGGGCCCATTTAGGAGTGGCACTGCAGTGTCACGCAGGATGTCCCTTCCAAAAAACCCTCCCCAATCAGCACATGACGCAAAGAAAAAAAGAGGCGCAATGAGGTAGCTGACTGTGTGAGTAAGATTAGCGACCCTAGTGGCCGACACAAACACCGGGCCCATTT